>NC_133769.1:89087163-89387163 GCF_003597395.2 Chelonoidis abingdonii
TTATAAATGTGTATGGGTAGGGTTTTGTGGCCTGCCTTGTGCAGGAGGTCAGACTAGATGATCATATTGGTCCCTTCTGACCTATGAGTCTATGAGTCTAAGACTATCAAAAGCAATTACTGATTATTACCTTCATTTCTAGTTGTTCAAAAGGTAACATCCTTTAAAGAGGCCCAATTTTCAGAAAGTGCTCAGCACTCAACAACACCTTAAAATCAGATACCCTCAAGGATTTTGAAGTTGGGTACAAAAAAATTGAGGCACACAAAATGACTAGTTACTTCTGAATATCTTAGACAAAATTGTTAAACATGAAAACTGACTGATGAATAAAAAGAAATAACTTTGTTGTATCCCAAAATAATAAGAAAACTACTGAAGTAATTAAAATAAGAAGGTATATGAACCATGTAAGGTAAATTAACTCTCAAGTCCCTTTCCAACACCCAACCAAATAAAATAAAAGATAACTATTTGCATTTAGATTATAAAACAATGAAGTTTCATGAAATTTGAAAGAAATGTCGAGCTGTCAACACTATGGCCCCCAATTCTGCAAAGAGTCATGTACATATTTAACTCTATGCATAGTGAGTAGCCCAATGAAATGTTAGTGATAAATATCAAACTAAAATTAAGCACACACTTAAGTTTTCATAGGAACAGGGCCCATATTTTCTAAGGTTTCTAATCAAGGAGAGTAAGTCAAGATGTAAGAACTGGTTTCCGAAAACCAAATGGGATAATTTGTGTTGGATTCTGCAACCTTAATTTGAAGTTACTGTGCAACAATAAAATTTTAAAAACTACGTATTAGAAAATAGACTGACAACAGACTGCTCAACTAATAAAAGTTTCACATTAAAATTGATACATTACTTCTCTATTGATTGGAACTTTCACTCCCAGCAAAACCAATTAACTGGAATGAAGAAGAAAATGGAAGCCCTACTGCTTAATTATTAAGGATCCAATCTTACAAATATTTACTAGAAATAGTAGGGCTTACTAACAAAATTAGTCCTATTAAAATCAAGGGGATTATTCACGGTGGAAAGCACTTGCAGGAGTAGGCCTAAAATGATAGGTTTTAATTAGCTGCTTCAGTAAATGAAATGCATATTTTGCTACTGTTTTACCTCATTAAATATGGATTTTTAAAGCTGAGTGGCATTTCACATTTTTGAATGATAAAATAGAGCCCTTCAGTATTTGTTGCTATAGCTGAAAAAAAGGAATAGATATGTGGTCCCTTGTCAAATTTAAGAATAATTTAATTATTTCAAAGGGTGTAAAAGATCCAAAAATAAGAACTTTTAACCATCTATGACTGTAAATTATGACTACAAACCATTTTACTAGTGAATTCACCTTCTGGATTAACCCAAATATTCCTATAGACTGAGGGCCCAAATTTGTTAGTACTTAAGGACACTGTGAACTCCCATTAATTTCAGCAGAAGCAGGATCAGAACATAAATTTTAAGAGGTATTAAGACAATCACACTACAAATAAATATACCACACTG
Source organism: Chelonoidis abingdonii (assembly GCF_003597395.2). NCBI lineage: Eukaryota > Metazoa > Chordata > Testudines > Testudinidae > Chelonoidis > Chelonoidis abingdonii. The sequence continues at coordinate 89,088,693 of NC_133769.1, forward strand.
TTCAAAGTATTGAAGTGTGGTGATTAAAGTGTAATAAAAACTATCATCTACTTGCTGTCGCTATTCTAACTCCATAATTTAAAAAGGAAGGCATAATCTTAATGAGCAAAATAATCTATAATTATGCTGCTTTGCCCCTGCTTAGCACAAAGAAGAAAAATAAGGTTTCATACTCAATGCCCTTTCTCGGTACCTAAATTCATATTTATTTTTGACTTACGGATCAGACATCTTGCTTTCAGATGAGTTTCTAGACAATGTGTCAAGTTTTCTATAAACAAACAGCATTTAATTTAGACCCTTTCTTAAAAAGACTAACTGCATTCCCTGATAAACAATCCAATATTACAAGAGGCAGTTTCAAAAATACCGAGACTAGTGCAAATGGGAGCACTATATTTTGTTTAATCCAGAAGGTAAATAGCATAAGCTTTTAAATATTTGACTTCACTGTCATAAGAAACCCAGCTAGTAGACAAAGGTAACAAATACCATAAAGAATTCTAAACTTTTAGTACTGTGTCACTGAACTTTTACTTTTAACTGTATATTATGTTTATTGGACCATAGACATAAGAGGAGATAATTTTCAGAAACTGGATAATTTAAAGCATTATAATTTATGTCCCATCTGAGCTTTAGATGAATCCAACACTGAAAAATTTCCTACATCCCTCTCTAGGTCTGATCTTGTATTTAGAAGAAAAGAATATTATATAGTATAAGCTGTCCATGGTACTCCTTTGGTATATGGTTATAGTGGAAATTAAGGTTGTTTACTTTCTATTGTATTCTATTAAGGTTTTGCATCAAGAAATTTCTTTTGACCTCTTACTACCTGGTGGTCTCAGTTTCAGCTCATGTGCTTTAGCTTTTAGATATTACTAATGTTCAAAGAAAGCTTTGTGACATTCAGCTTCCTTAGTCCCCTACAGAGTTTTACACACCTCAATAATATCCCTTCTTATGCTCCAGTACTACAAATATTTATCTCTGTGCTTAAAATTAAGCATGTGCATAAATCTTAGCAGAATTGGGGCCTTAATCTCCTCTTTCCTAATGACTTTGGGCCAAATCCTCCACACCATCACAATATCTATAATTAACTTACCAGAAAATTGGTAAAAATTAGAAGGCTCAAATAAAAATAAAGCTTCCAAATATAGATCTCAAGACCTACATCTTAAGTTAGACAGTTTTCAAGAAACTGAACAATTGGCCAAACTGGTTTCTTAGTTAACGAGTTTTCTCTATATGCACATGCATATGTACATGCATGATACTTACGGCTTTTTATAGTAATTTTTTAATATGATCAGGTTTAAATGAGAGAAAAGGCATTTCAGTAAAGAAAGGTGCAATAAGAAAATCCATATACAATATTCTCATTTTAATCTACACATATGTAATACAGGTTTATCTTCTATCCAGAATCATTTTATCATTTATTTCTCCATTTTTCTTACGTAACTAAATTATTCTGGCCATATCTTTTGCAGGATTTCTTGGCAGAAGAGTGATTAATGACTGATGACACGACAAAGCTAATATCTGCCATTACATATTAAGGTCTTAAGGTTGACATTTATTAGTTTCAGCAATAAAGCCAATGCAACTAAATCCTCCAAGTAAACCACAAAATAATATGCAGTATATTAAAAAGTTAAGCATTCGCAACACTGGATTTACTTTTAAAATATGGAAACAAAGCATTATACGAGGCTGATATTTCCGGCTCGTGGCCAAAACTGCTGCCATTGACAACTGCTAAGAGGCCTATGTGAAAATAAACTGATATTTCATATTAGTTCATAGCTGGCAAAGAGTCTGTTGACCTCACAAGAATCATCACCACAACTGGAAATATCAACAAGGACACCAAAGGACCAAGTTGAACATTAACTACTACTACCACCACCACCAGAAGATGGCTGCAGAAGGACTGAGTTAAGTCACATTTGACAGACAACATATGGGGGGAATGAGCCTAGCTCTACTATTGTGTATATACGTACAGCACCTGTTCTTAGACAAAGGATTTCAGTTTCAAGGCAGTCACTCTCATATTTTTCCTAAGTTCTATATTAATGCACTTAAATTATTACATGATGTCATTTCCCAGCAGTGTTTAAATCTCAGTTTACTTCATGTAAACTGATTTAAAGGGGAAAAAAAAAGTTACACATGGATTAATTTACTTACCATAATTCAAATTCTCAACAAGTACTTTCTATATTCTCTCTCACTTAGGATCAAAACAAGAATCTAAACTGCCATATTACTGGTCATCTTTAACAGACTTTAAAACAGCAAACTATTCTGAATATATTTAGCACATAGTGAACACCTTTGTTCTTCATATTTAATACAACTACATAACCTACTTCCTCTTCCACCTTTCCATGAGATTTATCATTAAACAAATGTAACTGTGGGTTGTTTACTCCGCCACTGATTTTTCTAGAGAAAGACCGATTGGAAGTTGTCTATTTACAAACATAGCAATTTTCCTCCTCCCCCCAATTTTTTTTTTAAGTACAACATAGATTTATACAAGATTTATTTCAATAATGGAAATTCTTGTTTATCAGAATAATTCAGGTACCTTAAAACCTTGTTTCTAGCTTGGCTCACTTCAGACCTCAGAGCCAAATCCTGTGACTGGAGTACTATCTACACTGGGCAGAAACTCACGTAATGGAACCACATTTAAAACACTTTCTAAGAATGGTTGTTTAAATATACATTAGTATAAGCCTAACTGTTTTAAAACCCAGTTATAATATAGTTTGGTCCCATCCACACAGGTACAGAACTAAAATCTTGTCAGGGTTGGAATAGGGGATAGGCACTATAGGCCTGTGCTTGGGTTCCCACCTCCTGGAATAAAATGGAGCGGGAGGGAGGGCTACATTATACCAGCTGATCCATTGTGCATTTACTCAGAAAATGCTAAAATTTTATTAAATATAAATTATTTCCGTTTAAGATAATGATTCATGATCAATCTTTAATTTGTATATAGTATTTGAGAAAGACTTCCCTCTCATTCAATTATTTAAATACCATGTTACTGTTTGCTGCAACTAGAGCCTGATACAGATGGAAGCCATGACCAATTTATTCTTACAATGCCTTAAACTTATGGACAGAGGAGGATTTGGTTAGTTATTTTTTTCCAGCTTAAGATGTATGACCACCACCTTTATTATAAGGCTTGCAGCATGTTTATTGTTTTTATTTCTGAATTTTAAATTAAGGATTCAGCTTCACTTTGGTATATAAGAAAATTAAATTTCAGAGTGTGATAGTGATACATTAACAATCAAGTGGACTTTATAATTTCAAAATGTATTCTCTGCCTCCCTATATTTATACACACTATACATATATATTCAATTATATGCAAGGAACTATTAACCAATGAAAGCTCTATGAACTGCTGAAAGTCATGTCATAGGATACACCTACACAGTCCACAACAGGAAGCCTCCAAGTCCAGGCTGACAGATTTGGGTTTGCAGGGCTCACGCTAGTGCTCTAAAAATAGGTGAGTAGACAGTGCACTGAAGTCACGGTATGGGCTGGAGCTCAGGCTCTGAAACCTCCAGAGGGCGGCTGGCTTCAGAGCCTGAGCTGCAGCTTCAAAGCACAGTCTACATAGCTATTTTTAGAGCAGTAGCATAAGCCCCACAAACCCCAGTCTGTTGACTTGGGCTGGGAGGTTCACTGCCATGGGCTCTGTAGACTGTAACAGTTTGAACACCTATGTTTATCCCTTTTTTAGGACTATGAAAAATTATGTACAAAATACGCCTTGTGAGGTATCATTTGAAAACTTGATTTTCTGAGCACTATTGTCATGGTAAAATATGTCTAGCAACGTTGTATGTAAAGTGATAAGATTCTACTGAATGATATTACTAAGACATGTTCATAATCTAGAGAGCAGTCACACACCACCTCAGCTAGGAGTCAACAACATCACATGGACCATCACCTGGTTAAGTGGTCATTCTTCGGCAGAAAGAGAGTGTGAGTGAAAAATCTACATCTTGACAAAGAAACAGCTTGTGGTTCCCATCTACACAGATCTTCTGTCTCCTGAACCTCAGATGTAGAAAAGAACTATAAAGAGGGAGAGCAGATGCCCTCTCCCTTTCCCTCCACCCATGACTTCCCCAACACCTGAAGAACAAAGGAAGCGGTATTGGACTGGGGAGGGATGCTGACCAAAAGAAATTCAGGGAGTAAGACTGCTGAAACATGCAGTGAGAGAGACCTTTGCTTGGAATCCATTTAACTTGTTAAGTTAAGCCTTAATTGCATTTTACTTTTATTTTCTTGTAACCAATTTTGACTTTTATGCCTCATTACTTGTAGCCACTTAAAATCTATCTTTCTGTAGATTTAATACATTTGTTTATTGTTTCAATCTAAACCAGTGTGTTTGGATTGAAGTATTTGGAATAACAGGACTTGTGCATATCATTTTCTATTAATAAAATGACAGATTTTGTATGAGCTTGTATTATCCAGCAGAGAGCCGGGCAGTTCAAGAAGTACATTTCTGGGGAAGTTCGGGAGTGGGAATTTGCTGGCGTTGCTCTGCAGTGTAATTCAAGAGTGGCTGGCTATAACACTCATACAGTAGAACCTCAGAGTTATGAACACCTTGGGAATGGAGGCTGTTCGTAACTTTGAAATGTTCGTAACCCTGAACAAAACATTATGGTTGTTCTTTCAAAAGTTTACAACTGAATATTAACTTAATACAGCTTTAAAACTTTCCTTTGCAGAAGACAAATGCTGCTTTTAACCATCTTAATTTAAATGAAACAAGCACAGAAACAGTTCCCTTACCTGTCAAATCTTTTTTTAAACTTTCCCTTTATTTTTTAGTGGTTTATATGTAACGCAGTATTGTACTCTCCAGTATTTGCTTGCTTTTTTTGGGTGGGGAGGGGTCTTCTGTTGCCAGATTGCTTACTTTCAGTTCCAATGAGGTGTGTGATTGACTGGTCAGTTCATAATTCTGGTGTTCATTAACTTTGAGGTTCTACTGTACAATATAACTGGGCGTAACTTAAATGCTGGAAGCTGTGTGACAGCAGACCGGGAGTGGTAGCTCTCACAGCAACACACTATAAAAGACATCCCAGGCTGGAGAATTGAGGGGACACAGTTGTTCAATAGTCCAAATTGTACCTTGGGTAATATCACTCTAGACAAAGCCAGATTGTACAACTAAAGCAGATCAAAACATTTGTTACAAGATTTGCATTGTATGTTAGATATGAGCTCTACTCCAGAGCTTTACTAAATAAAACTGAGAACAAACAAGTACTTTTTAGTTCCTGGATATTCTGAATGTTTCAATTATGTTATATTATGATGTCACCTATAACTGTACTAATATAATATTTTAGGTTAATAAAATACCTTCAGCTCTTCAGAGTTACATATTAAATTTTACATCAACAACTATTCAGGAAATTGTCCTTTTATTTTAATAACAGGCCTTACAAGGTATTTTCATACTACTGTTTTTCCCAAACTCATTTTGCAAACCCCTTTCACACACAACCACCGGAAATGCACACTCACCCAGTTTCATTTTAGTGCAGTTATCCACGTTCAAAACCTACTGAAGGCATGCTGAGCCTTGAAAGATTGCTCCGTCCCATACTTTCATTTTGTTTTTTGTTAAGTGAACAAGTCTCAGTTATATGTTTTGAAAACTTTGGAGGCAGGATATATTGCATCAAACAGGAGCCCTGCAGCTGCTATGAGGGAGCCTCCAAAGACTCCGTCCCAAACATCATAGCATATATAGTACTCCTGTAAAAAGCAGGAGCAGAAAGGACAGCTGCTGAAGAGAGAAGCAGCTGTGGGACAGAGAAACATTATCAGTAAGGAAAGTTGGGGGCTGCCTTCAGCTGGTGTAAATTGTCTTTGTAACAGACTGACCATTTCCTGCAATATACTGAATGAACGTCACTGAATTAAGTTAAACCTCACTGACTTCGGGTTAACACCTTTGCGTTACATTGCATTAAAAATGTAATTGTGTATGAGTTGTGGCATTTTATGTTCCTTCTCTAGTAGGGGGTGGGGATGCTAACGTACTTCTTAAATTATCAATCCTTTGAAGTCACACACACATACGGAGAGGTATGCACATACTAGATCAAACTGAATTCTCCAGAGATCAAAAGACAAATAAAGGGTTTTTGGTTAAATAGCCTGGTTTTAAACTAGCTCATGGCCTTTTTCCTGATCCAGCGAACTAACAGGATCCCTGGTCCACTGAGGGCCCCCAATCCTTAGGGTAGGGCTGGAAGGACTGAGTGCTTGTTCTAAGCTAGAGCTGTGATGAACTTGTGACCACAAAGGAATCTTCTTGGGTGGGGAGCTGAAAGATTGCTCCTGACACAATTCATGAAAGGTAGTGTTTCCCAAACTTGGGATGCCGCTTCTGTAGGGAAAACCCCTGGGAGGGAGGGCCGGTTTGTTTACCTGCCACGTCTGCAGGTCCGGCCAATCCCGGCTCCCGCTGGCCGCAGTTTGGTGCTCCAGGCCAATGGGAGCTGCTAAAAGCGGCAGCCAGCACATCCCTCAGCCCGTGCCGCTTCCAGCAGCTCCCATTGGCCTGGAGCAGCAAACCACAGCCAGTGGGAGCCGCAATCAGCCAAACCTGCAGACATAGCAGGTACACACACCAGCCCAGCCTGCCAGGGGCTTTCCCTACACAAGCAGCATTCCAAGTTTGGGAAACACTGATGTATGGGTTGGGGTTAATTCTGGTGAACTTATTAGCATGCGTGTAGGTTATTTCTTATTTTTAATTTGTTTTCTCTGTAACGATTAAGTAGGCTCCGGTAGAAAGTGGTGTGTGGTACCTTATAACTGTGGCAATTACACCTGTTAACCATCTCTGAAGAGAAAGCAAGCAGGAGTCCCTGAGCAACCGGTCTGTGCTGGGAATTACACAGTGAAGACAGAGAACTGTGCGGCCTGGAAATATCACAGTCTGAAGGGAGACACACACAGCTCTCACTCAGAAAGGAAATGTCTAGGAAGCTGGAAGACGACAGTGTGTACCTTTGCTAAACCACTGAAGGGAAATACAGGTGCAGCTGTGCTGAACTGTGGCAATCTTCAACTGACTTTAAAGAAACCATGACAAAGGTATACTGAGGATCTAACCCTGGGATTCTACAGGCTCCAGAAGTCCCCTTCTGTCCCCACTTCACTAACTTTCCTCCATTCCTACTCAAAAGCAGTGCAGGCACTTTTCTGGAGAGAAGGATTGTTTGTCCCCAGCCCGTATCAGGTGCCTGTCTTAGGAAGGAAGGATGTCATTTTCTGCTCTCTCCCACTAAGGTCAGGGGTTATTCCTTAGTGAGTAAATTCTGACTCTATTTAGCTTATACTCATTTGTTTTGAAGCTGGGCTGGAATCCCTCCTGCTCACAAAAACACTGATGTAAATTAAAATAATAATGTGTTCAACAACTCTTAATTCAAGTGTGGACAGAGAAAGTATGCAAAAGGACTTCCAGAGGTTCGAAATTTGAACAGGAAATAAAATAAAATTTAACATGAAAAAGTGCTATTTAACATATAAGAGGGGGGGAAAGAATCATAGGAGGGAATTAATTGGAAATTAATGATAGTAATGGCGGACAGCAATTTAGATGTAATCTTGCAATGTGATGTAATACAAAAAAAGCCAATTTTGACTGCAGAAGCAGTATCCCATCACAGACCAGAGAGAGAATAGACCTCTCTAAGGCACAGCAAAACAGTAGTTAAGATAGGTGGGTACTCTTTGTAAGAGCCCACCCTAGAACTTATTCTCTCCTTTCATCCAAAATAACACAAATGTGATAACTTTCCAGGCGTGCTATAAAAGCCACTTAACAGAGTTTGGTGTAGGGGTAGAGGGAGGGAGCGGGCTGGGGGAGTGGATGATGTTGAAGGTATGTTGCCAAAGGTGAGGGTGAAAGGGGTTTTACTGTTGCTTTGATTTACTAGATGCTGAGTTGATGTGAGGCCAGAAAACAAGTATTTTATGCTTCTTGGTAGGAATGTTATTTTTCCACAGATTATGGTCCCTTCTGGTCTTCATAATCTAACCTGGCCTTGTGCATAACACAGGCCATAGGATTTCCCTCATTTAATTGCGGTTTGAAACAGATCATCTTTTTTTAAAAAAAATCCAATCATCAACAACAAATTTCCAGTGATTGAGAATCCATCCATAACCCGTAGTAAATTGTTCCAATGGTTAATTACCCTCACTGTTAAAAAGTTGCACCTCATTTTTAATTTAAATTTGTCTAGCTTCTACTTCCAGACATTAGATCTTGTCATATCTTTTTCTGATAGACTAAAGATCCCTCTATTATCAAATTATTATTTCCCATTTCAGTACTTACAGAGATACCTCACCCCTTAAACTTCTTTTTGATAAAATAAATAGCCTGAGCTCATTAGATCTTTCATTATCAGGCATTTTTCCAATACTTTAATCATTCTCTGAAGTATCTACAATTTTTCAACTTTTTTTTTTTTTTAATTGTGGACTCCAGAACAAGCTACAGAATTCCAGTAACAGTAATATCACCGCCAAATGCATATGAATTTAATCTATCTACCATTAATCAATATTCCTGTGTATACATCCAAGGATCACACCCTTTAAGCATGGCATCCAATTTCTGGATCTATATGCATTACTTTACATTTTGGCCATAATGAAATACATATTGTTTGTTTGTGCCCAGCTTACAAAGCAATCTGGATCATTTAGTATCAGTGACTTGCCCTCTTCATTATTTACAATTTCCCCAATCTCTGTGACATCTGTAAATTTGGTCAGCAACGAGTTTTTATTTTCTTCCAGGTCCTTGTATATTTTTGCTTCCCTAATCAATTTTCTTCAGTTCCTATCCTCTAATTAATATTCACTGTTATCAATGTTCCTTTATTTATATTTGCTTTCATATAGCTGCCTTCATTTCTCCCCTAAAGCAGGCTGTTTTTTAAAGTAGTGTAGCCTTCTCTCTCAATTGTGGCTTTTTGGGCCTCTAGTAAAATGTTCTTAAACAGTGCTCAATTATCATTCACATTTTTCTGATTAAGTTCTTTCTCCCACTTGATTTTATTCATAGTTGTTTTCAGCTCTGTGATATTAGCATCTTTAAAGCATCAAGTATATATGTTACTGGTTTGGACTTGATTGTGTTTATATATAACAAATGTAATCAAATCTTGATCACTTGCACCTAAGCAACCACTAACTTTTACCTTTGTGATCAATTCTTCTTTATCAGTCAGAATTAGGTCTAACATACAATTCCCCTGTGTTAGATACAACATTTTTTAAGTTAGAAAACTGTCATCTATACTTTTTAGAAATTCCAAGGATGATTTAGTATTGGCAATATGAGGACACCTTCAACATATATCATTCAGATTGAAATCCCCCATGATATGGTAACTTTTTCCCCTACAAGTAACACACAGATGGTTATGGGTTGGTCAACCTGTTCCTTAGTGTGATTTGGTTGTCTGTAGTAAACACCAACCTGGCAACCCATTATCGTACATTTCATTACAGTGTACTTCAGGGCAGAGTAGGCCCGTTACTCAATGACGGGGGAAAGATAATAATAGAAAATGTGGAAATGGCAGAGGTGTTTAATGACTTCTTTGTTTCAGTTTTCATGAGGAAGGTTGGTGGCGACTGGATGTCTAATATAGTGAATGCCAGTGGAAAAAAGGTAGGATCAGAGTCTAAAATAGGGAAAGAACAAATCAAAAAGTACTTAGACAAGTTAGATGTCTTCAAATCACCAGGGCCTGATGAAATGCATCCTGGAATACACAAGGAGCTGTCTGAGGAGGTATCTGAGCCATTAGCAATTATCTTTGAAAAGTCATGGAAGACAGGAGACATTCCAGAAGACTGAAAAAGGGCAAATACAGTGCCCATCTGTTAAAAGGGAAATAAGGACAACCCGGGGAATTACAGACCAGTCATCTTAACTTCTGTACCCAGAAAGATAATGGAGCAAATAATTATGCAATTTTCAAACACCTAGAAGGTAATAAGGTGATAAATTGCAGTCACCATCGATTTGTCAAGAACAAATTGTGTCAAACCACCCTGTCAAAGAAAGCTATCAGGTTAACAAGTCTTGTGGATGGGGGCAAGAGGTAGATGTGGTATAGCTTGACTTCAGTAAGGCTTTTGATACTGTCTCGCACAACCTTTTCATAAACAAACTAGGAAAATACAACCTAGATAAAACTATTATAAGGTGAGTGCATAACTGGTTGGAAAACTGTTCCCAGAGAGTAGTTATCAGGGGTTCACAGTCACACTGGAAGGGCATAACGAGTGGGGTCCCGCAGGGATCGGTTCTGGGTTCTGTTCTGTTCAATATCTTCATCAATGATTTAGATAATGGCATAGAGAGTACACTTACAAAGTTTGCGGACGATACCAAGCTGGGAGGGGTTGCACGTAGTTTGGTGGACAGGATTAAACTTCAAAATGATTTGGACAAACTGGAGAAATGGTCTGAAGCAAATAGGATGAAATTCAATAAGGAAAAATGCAAAGTACTCCACTGAGGAAGGAACAATCAGTTGCACACATACAAAATGGGAAATGACTGCCTAAGAGGGAGTACTGCGGAAAGGGATCTGGGGGTCATAGTGGATCACAAGTTAAATATGAGTTAACAGTGTAATGCTGTTGCAAAAAAAGGAAACATTATTCTAGAATGTATTAGCAGGAGTATTATAAGCAAGATACGAGAAGTAATTCTTCTGCTCTACTCCACGCTGATTAGGGCTCAACTGGAGTATTGTGTCCAGTTCTGGGCGTCACAGGAAAGATGTGGACAAATTGGAGAAAGTCGAGAGAAGAGCAACAAAAATGATTAAAGGTCTAGAAAACATGACCTATGAGGGAAGATTGAAAATACTGGGTTTGTTTAGTCTGGAGAAGAGAAGGCTGAGAGGGGACATGATAACAGCTTTCTAGTACATAAAAGGTTGTTACATGGAGGAGGGAGAAAAACTGTTGTTCTTAACCTTTGAGGATAGGACAAGAAGCAGAGGGCTTAAACTGCAGCAAGGGTGGTTAGGGTTGGACATTAGGGAAAACTTCCTAACTGGCAGAGTGGTTAAGCACAGGAATAAATTGCCTAGGGACATTGTGGCATCTCTATCACTGGGGATTTTTAAGAGCAGGTTGGACAAACCCCTGTCAGGGATGGTCTAGATAATACTTAGTCCGGCCTTGAGTGCAGGGGACTGGACCTCTCGAGGTCCCTTCCAATCTATGATTATTTGTTAAGTTTCCTAAAAAATATTGTATAGACATGTTTGGGGTTTAAAGCTAAACAAAATACATAAATAGCACCTCAATATCAGAAAAATCGAACAGAATTCAGAGAAGAGCAACAAACTGCTTGGAGAAATTAGTTTCTGAAGAAACACTGTTTAGATTATGGAAATTTGCAGTGTTGTAACGACTTCAGTGTAATGACACACTGCAAATTTCCCTAATCTATAATACTCCTGAGAAGCAAAGGTCATGATCTTGCAAACACAATTATGCACATATTTAACTTTAAGCATGTGGTTATTCTCACTGACATTAAGAACATATGTAAATCCAGGATCAGGGACTACATGTGTTTATAACAACCATACATCAGCTGTGTGAGGGGAAGGTGATGAGAGATGGTAACTGTTCTACCAGTATTTGAAAACACCAACAGGGAGTGTGTGCAGGAGTATAACTGCAATCAGTGGATTAAAAGTAAAACAAAGGAAGGGAGAACATAAGAAAAATTCCTAATTGCAACATCCATTAAGGCCTGCTTACAGTAGAAAAAGGAAAAACTAAAAGCATAAAGCAAGCAATAGGGCTTGTATGCTAGCATTCCTTTATCATCATAATTGTATTTAACTGTTCTGTTCGTTGCATTAGCTTTTGTATTTCTCTTGTAAAACAAAAACCAAAAAAAATGTTTCATAAATGATAAAGCCAAACATCTTTCTAAAAAAGAACAGATTAAGACCTTCTTCAAGACCAGCCTGTCTCCCCAACATGATTATAGTACAATTTTTTTTTTTATCCACATTGGCAGAAAAGTTAGAACACAAAGACCCATGCTGAGGCACAGTTATGTTTTTAAGAAAACCCCCAAAATATTTTAGTTCAGAAACTTTCCTAAGGCTCATCAAGTTTTCCCTTGCATAATTTCATTCTATTATGCCCAATTGTACTCCCATTCATAATTGGTATTTTTACTTTTCAGATTATGGCAGGTAGACAATCATCTCCCCTTTTCTCTCCCTGCCTCATGCCCAGGTGTTACCTGATCAAGCCATCCACAGAGTTTCTAAACTTTCCTCAGATCATTTCCTCCAAGCTCCTCTGTTATTTGTCAAGACTATGTTAATATACTATTCCATACTGAACCAAATTATCCACTTAATTAAAAAAAATTGTGTTAGAACTCAAACACCTAAATGTGGCAGAGAATTTTGTATTGGTATGGTTCGTTCCCCAATATTGACAGGATCTAAGTACTAAATCACCTCAAAGGAAAAGAACTCTACATTGGCAGGAGGATGATTAAATGACTTAATTGATCTTTTCCATCTCTAGTTTCCATAATTCCATATAAAGAACATAGTTATGCTTCCAGACTGACTAAGAGCATCAGTGCATCTCGGTATGTCCTATTCATTGTCTGTGGCACATAACAGTTTAGTCTCCTGTGGCCTATAATACTTGCATCTAATGTTGGTTGTTGGGTTTAGTGTGCGGATGCTGGGTGGCAATGGCCTGTGACATACAGCAAGTCAGACTAGATGAACTAGTGGACTTTTCTGGCCATAAACTCTATAAATATCTATTACTCTGTCTGGTCCTAGTTCTAAAAATGCAGCTGTATTCTTGTATGACTTCACACTTTGCTTCAATAATAGTAACGCTTTCCAATAAAGTTAAGTGGAAGTATAGATATACCGGGGGGGAGGGGAGGGGAAGTGCAGTGCAATCTGTATTAGAAATCACGTTTATTAGGTAACCTCCTTTCTTCAGCCTGCCCCACATTCCCAACCTAAGTCTACCAAATACAGTTCTGCTCCTACTGTATTAAAAGGCCACCTCCATTAAGTAACTAACATTTATCAGTTCTTTCACTAGTCACTTGGAATCTGTCAAGGAAACTACACTCTTTAAAAACTACAAACTGAACCACTAACCAAGGATATTTTGAGGCAAGATGGCTACATTGTACTTTGATTAAATATACATTCCTGTTACAACTAGATTAAATAGAAGCGGAATTTTTTTTTTTTTTTATTCTTGTACACTGAATTGGCAAGCTGGATCTAATTATGGCCTTTTCCCCCACATTGCAAGAGTCAACATCAATGGTAAATGTTACAACCCAAGAATGTTTTGGGGCTTAGATTGTTGTTTAGAAGTTTTCTTATTTAAGTGGTTTCAACTGAGCTTTGAAGTTAACACCTCCCTTCACAAAAGAGGAGGAAACTAACATCTGCTAGAGCTATTATTCAGGCAGTTTAGTCAAGATGACAGATGTGTATTGATTTAAGTACAGAGGATTATTTAGTTTCAAGTGTAAATGTGAAGTTTTGGCCAATGGGGCATCAAAGCTCACCCCACAGGCAAACAGCAGCTAGGAAGCACAGACATATTCCATTACGTTCCTGGAACTTCTTGGCCAAATGCAATTTATACCATGTTTTTAAGTAGAGCAATGTTTTTACAATATATTTATAAACCCTAGGGGCTTTAACAGAAACACTTAAGAGTCATCTCACCCTTCATTAACACATGTCAAGAAAGTTATCTGATGTGGAGAAGAGGACAGAGAATTATAGTTAGTAAACATTTTTCATGATTTATAGTACAAACATGTTTACCACAATGTTTAAGCTAGGAACAGTATTTCCATGATAAATCCTAGGTTTGGGACATTATATTGTGCATTTTAAAACGGCATTTGAACTAAAAATTCAGTGCAGAAGATATTGGCTATGTGTTTTTTAAAAGAGTTGTTTAGCTGTTCTGGAGTAAAAGCTGAAAAGTATGTGAAATTCCCCTGGTTTCCGATGTTCTCACCAAAAAGGGAAAACAAGAAAAAATAAAGTATTTGTGTAACAGAGATTCATATAGTGAATTCATTGAATCCTTCTCCAGGTTACCCTTTTCTGAATAAATCCTTTATTTTTCCATCTTGAAAAAAAAGGTGCACTTTTCAGATTGGACTGTTTAAATACACTATACTGAACCTAGTTTTATTAAGACTAGTTGAAACAGATGTGAATAAAATAAAACACTACACTAAAAGCCTAGTTTTTCCTTTCAGCAGCAGAGAGTAATTTAAGAAATGAGCAGGATTTAAATTCTGATAATAAATTTTAAAAAATTCTGCACAATTGTACTCTAAAAATACAACTGTTCATCAATATGATCACACAGAATATGAACTCGTAATATTCAGACTAACTAGCAATCGTGTTTTATTCAGATTCATAAGATGTATGGAGAAATTAAAGCAAGGATGGTTGAACAATTTTGTTCTCAACTGTTATAAATGGAATTCTCCAGAATATTTTGAAGATATTTGCTTATTAGTAGCTAATAGGCTCTCTCCAGTATTTTACATAATAAAAGGTCAGCAAAGACACTACAATCTCCACCCATATAAGAGATGAAACAACCCTCCACTTTCTACTCATGATTTTGTCCAGTTCTGCAAGCTGCTCCATGTGGAGGAGTCTCTGTACCCAAGTAGAGCCCCACTGTCTACTGTGGAGCTTTCTGAAGAGGTAGGTTCTCACGTGTGGAGAACAGCTTGCACGATAGGAACCTAAATATCATGTTCTCCTTATTGAAGATCTCATAATCCACAGTCTGTCCTGTAAAAAAACATGCTATTTAAATAGGTTCACCAAAATAAAAAGTATGTTTTGGGGTCTGAACGTTTAATGACCTTTTACTAGCTTAATGTGGTAACTACTTCTATATACTGTATTACATTGTCCTTTCAAGTAAAAATACACAACTATTTTTAGAGACTTAGTCAATATCTAATTATATTTGGTATTTTAATGTTAATTAGGCAAAACCTAGTTTGTCTCCAATCATTAACAAATGTATGCAGATGTGTCACAAAATCAGAACATGGAATTTCAATAAACCACATCTCAATTTATCTAACATCTTAAACGCATACAATGCCAGATCATCTACTTTACTTTCTGAACTATATTTATATAAATCCAAATTTAGTACCAAGTCCCAGTTTCCACTAATGCTTTAATCTGCCCCAAAGCATCCAAGCTTTTAACCTCCCATTTCAGGGCAAGTTGCTCTCCAACTCGAATGCAATTAAAAATAAATAAATTTAAAAAGCGACATGAACATTTATTGCCCCAACACAAAATCCAAATCTGAGTGACAAGGTAGGTGTCGGGGGTGCGGGGCGGGTTGTTTTTTTTTTTACTTTGTACCCTTGAATAAATAGGGGGGGGGGAGAGGAAGCATCCAGAGTTTCTGAAAGGAATTCTGCCGCCTATGATATGCCTCTGCCTGATTTTCCCTCACAGCACTGGCAATATTGTTAACTGTCATAAACAAGGTGCCAAGACAGTACCAAATCAAAGCAACTTTTAAATTTTCTCCAGCAACCAAAAGTGTTGCAGAGAGGAGAGATAAAAGGATCAAGGCCAGCAAAATACGTTGAAAGACAGCTATTCCATTTCTGCGAATTCTATATATAAAGGGATGACTTCCACTAAATATAAGTGATTCATGCCAATGGTCCCTCTTCTTGTGGGAAAGAGCTATTTCGCATGTTGCATCTACGATATTACAGACCCCAGAGAAGAGAGGAAGGAGAGAGGGAATTCACAGGCGTTCAGGGTCAAATAGTTGTCATAGATCCCATCATTGAAACCCTTCCCAAGATTAGGGCAAAACAACTTAGTCAAAGAAAAATGAGGAGGAAAAACCTGCAGTGTAAGTGCATGTGTCATACGTATGGGGGCTGGAAGAGAAGAGCTGTCAGGAGAGAAACATCTTTCACGAAAGGGGAGAAATGAGCTAGGCATAAATCATATCAACGAGACAGTCATGGCAACAATCAACACTTCCTTCAGGCCTAACTACTTGTGCCCTCAATTTTCAAAATGGTAGTAGCACAACAGCACCAGGACTCCCCTTCCCTCCCCAACGCCCCACACACAACGGGTAGGATCGCGCCCGCTCAGGCTCCTAGTCAGTGTCGTCGCATCGCCTCCAAGAGAGCCGCGGCCGCCGCCGGGACCCATTGTGTACCCCACGGGCCGCCGCTTCTGCCTGCTGCAGTCACATCCGGAAACAGCAGGAGGGCCGGGGGCTCCGCGGCCGTAACCCCGACCTGTCCCGCTCCCGAGCGGCCCTGGCAGCCCCCCGCCCCACGGGTCACGGCGGGCAAGAGCCACGTCGGAACCTGGTCACCCCCGGCGCTGCCCTGACAGCCCCTCGCCCGTCCCAGGCCCAGCCCCTCTGGCCCAGTTTACCCCACTCAGGTCCAAGGCTCTCCTCCTCGGGCCCGGCCGCTCAGCCTGGAGGGACCCCCACCCCGGGAGAGGAGACACGCAGCCCAACTCACCACCGCCGCCGGTCTCCGCTGGTCCGAGTGGGGAGGCGGTTCCTCCCCCTCCAAGCGCGGCGGACAGCCGCCTCCGGGACCGAGCCCCCTCGCTCCGCGCCCGAGAGCCGCTTCCTACGCCAGGCGCTGCGGGGCCCCGGCGGCTTCCCTCCCCTCCCGCAAGAGTCCACTTTACTCCCCCCAACATGGCTGCTCCCCGACGCCGCTGCCGCCGCCTCCGCGCTCCCGACCCCGCTCCGGCAGCCGTCCCGAGCACCCGGGCGGCCGGTCCCGGCAGGCAGTCGCCGCACCGGTGGGAGCTGCCGAGCGGGGGGCGCGCGCTTGTACTGCGCGCGCGGCGAGGCGGGCTGCCAGGGGTCCCTCGGCTGCGGCGCTGCTGCCTGTTCCAGCCACTCGCTGGGAGACAGCGCAGCCGGAGCCCGGGGGGGGGCTGAGGCAGAGCGGGGCCAGGGCGACACCTAGTGTCTGCGGCGGCCACTGCAGAGCCTGTCAGGCGCCGGGCAGCCAGCTCCAACTACTGCTGCAAACCTGCAAGTGTAACCCGCCCCAGCCCGGACACAGGGTCCACACCGCCCGCCAGGGAAAGCGGCTTCCCCCCTGTCTCCCCACACCGCTCCCCTCACACGCACACCTCCCCCCGGAAAGCGGCTCCCCCACCAAACACACCCTGAAAAGGGGCTTCCTCCCCCTACATTATCCTCTCACGCACGTATCTCCTACAGATAGGGACTTCCCTACACGCTGACCGCTCCTGAAAGGGGTTTCCCCTCCAAACATCCCCCCACACACTAGAAAAGTGCTTCCCCCCTCCAAGATCCCACACACACCACCCCTCCCAAACACCATGCGCCCCCCCCCACACACACACACAGAGCAGAGAGAGGGTCTACCTCTGCTTCCAAAAACATACACATCTTTTAGCAGGTAGAAAGCTGCTCCCCAAAATATCTCCCCTACACACATCTCACCCGATGTGAAGAAAAGAGGGCTGTCCCCCCAAAAGCAACCCTTCCCCTATCCCATGCTACCCAGGAGAAGTGCTGCTCCCTTCAAGACATTCCCCCAAAAACATATGGAAGAGAGGTCCCCACCTTTTTTCCAAAATATCCTCACACACACACAACCAGGTGAGGATGCTGAGCTCCTCCTTCAGAACATCCCCTTTACACACATGCCAGCCGAGAGAGCTTCCCCCAAGGAGCATACACCCTTCCTACAAAAGAGAGCATAGCCGTCCTCCCGCCCCCCCCCCCAAAGGTCCCTCCACACGTCCTTCTTAGAAGAGGGAGCTTCCCCGCAAACACAGATTATACCCAGGAGATGGAGCTGCATCAGGCTCCTGAAGTTTGGCCAGCCACATGGTTCTGCCTCCAGACACACTGCACAGGCAATGCGGTCTATACTGGCCACCATGCTGAGTAATGCACAAGTCCGGAAGGTCTAAATAGCTCCTTAAGTGACATTTTAACAGGATGTAAGTGTGTAACAGTGTGAGGATCTTCTGATTCATCCTATTTACCTGTATCAAAAATAATTAATGTTTGCTACTGGAAATACTTCTGTCTGAGGTTGGTAAGGTCCCTTCGCCTGCCTGTGTGTTAGTGAGAATTCCATCCATTTGACAGGCTGGTAAACTGAGGCAGATGGAAGTGCTGTGACTTTTGCAGCATTATACAGTGAATCATGACCCCTTCCTTTGTGCATTTGTACCTGCAGTGCTGCTTTTCCCTTTCTCTCACAATTTCTACCCCATTTCTTCTTTTCAATGGCTGTTTCCATTTCCCCACTTCTCCCAATCAGTCCGTTCTGTCCCTGACTTTCTTTGTAACCCTTCTGCTCCTACCCCCTGGAGGTTAGTAAGGGCCAGGAAGTAGCACTGCAGGCTCTATATTCTTCCCCACTGATTCATATTTTTTACATTTCTACCATACGGAAAGGGAAGTATCATGAAAAGACCAGATCTCACTTCATTATAGTGATTTCTTGATGGTCTGAAAAGTACAAGTACAGTGAAGTACAAATAAAAAAGTATTTGAAATGCAAGTACCAGGACATATATCCACTGCACTGATGTAACTCAGGGCTCATTGCCTTTTTTTTTTTTTTAAAGACAAATATTGATTCCTGTTGTCCATTTGCTTGTTTCCCCTTATTTATTGGCCAAAGTTCAGTGCAAATAACACAGCACCTTTCATCAATGGATCCACTTGCATTTTACAGACTTTAGTAAATGACTGTACTAGGCCAAATCCTGTACCCCTTACTGAGGTGAAACATAGGCTCAGATTCTTTGCCTCATTGAGCTTCTGCTCAGTGTAGGTGTGGATTGGGAAAAACCAGGAAACTGTTTATGGTTCCTTGATTCTTATGGTGGATGTGTGCTACTTTGTGCCCTGGTATAGATTGGAGTAGCCTAGGATTTGTTCTAATTTATGCTAGCTGGCTGCAGTTCCTGAGGGACCATATGACAGCTGAGAATAGCCACAGAATGCAGCATACTCTGGACAGTCCCTCTACCCAAAAGGGCCAAGTGAAGGGTGGCTTAGCATAGAAGCTGGGTACCAAGGCTCTGTGCCAACTGAGAGCTTCCCTACTCCAAGGGAATTCTCAGATGGCCAGACCTGGCTGCTTTCTGTTCTCTTTGCACCTTTTAGGCACCACAAAGGAGACAGAACATAGCAGAGAATTTGGACCCCAACAAAGGGAAATAAGTTGCATTTGCCTAAATAAGGAGTGCAGGAGTTGGACCACCTCTTACAGGACACATAGGATTCACTTTGCTCATTAATGCAATACTGTAATCTGAGGTAGAATGCACAGTAGCTTAGGGCACAAAGAAGAATATCATCCAATTTGAAAGGGCAGAGGGAATTGATGGAGGCAAAATGTGACTGCCAATTTGACATTTGTCCAAGACACCAGGATAACACCTTTACTGTTGCAAAAGTAGTGGGATTTTTAATAACTCTGAGAGCAGACAGTGAAGCTTTGACACTTCTTGGCACTTCTTTCATCAGACTCTTTCAAGACTCAGGAACCACCTGAAGATGTTCTTACTGGATCTCTTAAACTCTGAATAGTAGCATGGTGACCATTGTTTACTTTATCTTATTCAATTTGCAAACTCTTCTGGGCAGGGAAGGTTAGTATAGTTGTAAATTATCATGTAAATGTACTTGCACTGTATAAATGTTTTATAAGAAATCTTCTCTGTTGGACTACCCAACTATAAACAAATTGAAGAAATAGTATTCAATTAAACTGTTTCACAAAGAGATGTGTGAGAGCAGAAAGATTGTGCTATTTATTTAAAGGCTGCAAATATTTTAAAACAATCTGAGGGAGGAGGGTCTTGTTTTGTTTTATACACATTTTTGTCTACCCTTGAAATATATTGTGACTGGAAAAGTAGGGAAATTATGGTATAAGAGAGACACAAGAAGCTGAAAAATGAGCAAGTGTGATAGGTCAGCAGAGGCCAATGAAGTGTATCTGCTGGTGCTATTTCCCTCCTGCCTTAGAGAGTGATAGGTGGCCAGAAAGAGAGATTCTGTGGCAATTAAGGGAGTTGGGAGGGGTGGGTTACAGAATCTAGGCATCTGGGGACCTGAGAGGAGTGGGGCATTTGAAGACAGCTGGGCAGAAGGGGCCTGGGAACCACCAAGTGCTAGAGCCAGAGTGTGAAATTGTAACCCCATTGAATCAATGGTGGTTTTGCCTTTGACTTCAGTGGGGCTAAGATTTCATCATGGTAGACTTTTAGCAGCTGAAGTATTTATATCAACGGGCTGAGCCATGGTGTAGCTGGTACACTGTCAGGAATTGAAGACAAGTTTCTTCTTTGAGTAATGTCCCCATGGACTGTAGGTATGTCTGCAGCTGATTGGAGAACTTCGGTAGCAGTGTCCGTAAAGTCGACACATGCGCTGTCTTTCCTTGTGCTACACCACAAGGCTAGCCTGTGCATATGGACTAACTGTCCTCAGTTCCTTCTCTACCACCCTTGGCTAGAGACAGAGCCTTTAGCTGTTCGTTAGCTGATTGTTAACTTTCATTTGTTAAATTTTAGCTTAGTTGAAAACCTTTTTTGCTTTCTTCTGTTTATTTGGCCATGCCAAGAACGAAAGAAAGAGATTTTGTTCTTGTGTTGACCCCTGTTGGACGGGGAGAGGGAAAAACCTTCCTCTCACCCCCAGACAAGGGTATGCCCAGCTCTCCGAGCTTCAAGACATGTCTCACTTGCAGTGAAGTGATCCGGTCATGGACAAGTACCCTCAGTGCATCCATAGTCTTTAAGGTGCCACCAGACTCGTCGTTTTTCCAACAAAAGTGTTTCCTCTGCCAGCAGCTCTGACCAAGATCCCTCAAGAACAGAGAGCTCCACCAGAAAATCATCTTTATGGATGCAGCTCTCCAACTCTAGCCCTTTAGTGGGCATGAGTCTTCCCCTCAACCTTTGACTTTGAAAGATAGTGGGTCAAAAGAAATGGTCCTAAGACTCCTCTCATTAATTGAAAAAGAGAGCAAGAAGTCTCCTCAACAAACCCAGGGATCACCAAAAGCAATCACCATTTCACTCTGTGTCCTTGGCACCAAGATCATCTGGCATCTATGCCTAAATATGGTCACCTTATCAATGATCATTCCATCATTGGAACAGGGAGACAAGTTTTTGGCCCTCGACTTACAGCATGCCTACTTTCACATTTCAGTACTACCAACTCTCGACATTTTTTCAGGTTCACTCTGGGGCACGATCACTACCAGTACAAAGTCCCCCACTTCGGACTTTCAGCAGCCCCAAGAGTATTTTCCAAAGTTCTCTCAATGGTGGCCACTCACCTACGATCATAAAGGATAATGATCTAACCTGGACAATTGTTTCCTCAGACTCTGATCGCTTCAAGAGGCTCATCGAGCCACCAAAGGCGCAATATGCTTATTCATGGAACTTGGCCTACAGATCTATTCCCAGAAGTCAACCCTCACACCAGTGCAATGCCTGAAATTCATAGGGGCCGACCTAGATGTGCTACAGGCCAAAGCCTTCCTACCTCAAGACAGGTTTCTATCCCTGGTCTAACTTATAAACACAGCTTAATGCATCCCTCAAGTGCCAGCCAGAATCTGCCTCCAACTTCTGGGACATATGGCAGCAAGCATGGCAGTGATTCTGCATGCCAGACTCCACATGAGATGCCTACAGATGTGGTTCAGTTCGGTTTAAAGACTGAACAGAAACAGTCTAGGCAAACTCCTGACACTACCCACCAGGATCAAGAACTCCCTGGACTGGTGGAAGAACCCAACCAGTGCACGCAAAGGGATCACCCTTTCACAGGAGTCATCTTCGTCACTTCTTACTACCGACACATCCCTAATAGGATGGGGCGCACATTTAAATAGTCTCCTAACGCAAGGCAAATGGTCCACTGCACAGATATCCCTGCACATCAGTTTCTTCAAACTCAGAGCAGTCAGGAATGCCTGTGGCCATTTCCTCCCACTGATAATTGGATCACATACCAAAATCCTAACAGACAACAGAGCCTGCATGTATTATATCAGCCATCAAGGGAAGGGCCAGATCGCCGTTCCTATGCATGCAAGCGATGAGACTATGGAATTGGTGCATCTCTCATAACCTCACCTTGCTGCAGCTTACCCCCTGGGCACGCAAAACTTGATTGCAGACAAGCTCAATCGCACATTCCCACATGACCATGCGTGGGAGATGCACTCATCAGTACTTCACACTTATTCACACGGGGACCTCCTCATTTTACATGAATCAGTCTATTCCCCTTCCCACCTTCTACTCCAAGCCTCACCGAGACAATAGGGAGACCATACTACTACCTTAGACATTAGAAGCGTCCTTACATTCTAACTCGATAGGACAAACGCCTTTAGGAAGTCCCCTAGAATTCCTCTCTATCGCAAAAAGGTCTAAGGGCTCAGTGATATCAGCCCAAAGACTCTCCAAGTGGATCTCGACTTGCATCAGACAGTGCTATCAGATTTGAAACATGACCCCTCCAGGCTTGATCTGTACATATTCCATGAGCTCAATTTTCTCATCTATCACCTTCTTGAAGGATGGCCCCTTCTCAGAGATTTGCAGAGTGGTGACATGAATATCAGTATCTTCACAGAACACTATGTGATCACTGGGGACTCTGCCTTTGATGCTATCTTTGGTGCCACAGTACTATAATTTGTGAGTAACCTGACTCTAAAGTCTCAAGGAGTACTGCTTGGAAGTCACCTACAGCAGAGCACCCATAGGGACACTACTCAAAGAAGAAGTTACCTTGTGTAGTAACGATGGTTTTTCGAGATGTGTGTGCCTATGAATGCTTCACTACCTGCCCTCCTCCCTCTACTTTGGAGTTCTCACTTATGACTCAACAGTAGAGAAGGAACTGAAGATGGTTAACCCACGTGCACTGGCTAGCCTCATGGCACAGAACGTGGAGACACAGCGCATGTGCAGGCCCAACAGACACTGCTAGCGAAGTTCTTCAATCAGCAGCGCAAGGACGCAGCCACACCTCCAGTAGAGCACCCATAAGGACACACATCTTGAAGAACCATTGTTATTGCACAAGGTGAGTAACTTCTTCTTTGGTACCACAGAAGTACCATGGAAAAGGGACAATTTCTCCTCTCAATTGTGTGAAGACTTTTAGTCAGTCTGTTTAGAACTCACTAGTGCTTTGACCCCCAAGTGCTGCCCGACTTTCTTAATTGGCCAAATGGGCACAACTGTCCTGGCATAGGAGAGCTGGACCCACTTCAGTTACAGGGAGCAGCTACCCTGGGACACGTGCTTTCTTAAATTAAAATGTATTGTGATGGGGCAAGGCCAGATGGCTACAGTAAAGTACTGAGAAACAGGTATGTTAGCCCCAGGCTAAACAAATCCCTAGGAACCTGGTAACCAAATGGCAGTTGTTCCAGGTTAATCAAGGCACCTGGAGCCAATTAAGATCTTTCTAGAAGGCAGTAGAGATAGCTACTTTAATTAGAACACCTGCAGCCAATCAAGCAGGCAATCAGGGACCTGCGGTTTAAAAAGGAGGCTCACTACGTTTTCAGGCAAGAAGGAGAAGGGGTGTGTGTGAGGAATGGGGCAAGAGCTGAGAGTGTTACTGGTTGGAGGACTGAGGAGGGCAAGCGTTTATCGAGACCAGGGAGGTCCTAGTGGTGAGGAAAAGAAGGTTTTGATGAGGCAGCCAGGGAAAGTAGCCCGAGAGATTGTAGCTGTCATTGCAGCTGTTACAGGAGGCACTATAGACAGCTCGTCCACGGGCGCGGCTGGAACCGAGTACGAGGGCGGCCGGGTCCCCCAAACATCCATCTCCTGATCAACACAGAGAGAGCTACCAGCTGTTGTTCACAAGAGGGGAAGATCATGAGTGAACAAATCCTGCCATAAGCGCAGCGACCACCTAGAAAGAGAGGAACTTCGTGTGCACAGATGTCATTTAGCCCAAACTGGACAGTCCTACAGCAAGAAAATGGACACAATCGACATCAGAAATCATAACATTCAAAAATCAGTAGAGAGAAACATCTTCAACCTTCTGGACCTTCAGTACAGATTTAAGGTGGCAATTTTGCAAACAGAAAAGTTTCAAAAAAAGACTCCATGACGAAACCTTTCTTGATGGTTGTATGCAAACTAGATACTATCAATTTAGGCTTAAATAGAGACTGGGAATGGCTGAGCCATTACACATATTGAATTTATTTCCCCCATGTTAAGTATCCTCACAGCTTCTTGAAAAACTGTCTTAAATGGGCTATCTTGATTATCACTACAAAAGTTTTTTTTCTCCTGCTGACAACAGTTCATCTTAATTCATTAGCCTCTTAGAGTTGGTTGGGCAGCTCCCACCTTTTCAAGTTCTCTGTATGTATATATATCTCCTCACTATATGTTCCAGTCTATGCGTCCGATGAAGTGGACTGTAGCCCATGAAAGCTTATGCTCAAATAAATTTGTTAGTCTCTAAGGTGCCAGAAGTACTCATGTTCTTTTTAAATTAAAATGTAGGTTTATCTGAAATCAGCAATACAAATTGTCAAAAGGCAAGATATATATAATTAAAGTAGATACCTTTTCTAATTGTGCAGCCTTAGCTTTGACACTCCAAGCTTTCCTCACATTGAATTAAGGTTATGATTTTAACAGCTTCTGAATAATCATTTAAACTTATTATTCCTGTGAGTTGTTTTTGACGGTCTGTTGCATAGGTGCTGGACCTAGGGGTGCTGCCACAAACCCTGGCTTGAGGTGGTTTCCATCATATACAGGGTTCACAATTTGGTTCAGTGGCTCTCAGCACCTCCATTATACAAATTGTTCCAGCTCCCTGGTCTGTTTTGAGTATAGGAGATAATCAGAAATGCTTCTTCACAAAATCCCTGAATAGTTATTATTAAGCATTTGACACCTATGAAAAAGAGAGAGGAAAGAAAGCAAGACACTGAAAAAAAGGAAGTCAGGAGCAGATTTTGATTAATTCATATCAGGAGACTTGTTTTCTTTTTAGTGTAACTATATTACTTGATTTGCTTTATTATTACATTAAATGGAATATGTGGCCATCAATCATATTTCTGCACAGTTGACCATTAATTTAACACTAGTTTTACAGACACTATGTTCTCTGAGTGTCTGGTGCACACAACAGGTCTGTTCTCTAAAACAGACAGAATGCAGTACATAGATGCTAGTAGAATGAACTACTGCCTCTGGAAAAAATGATGAAATCTACATCAGCAATTAGGTATAATATACATACAGGAATAGGACAAGAGCAGTCATGAGACCAGTGTTTCCTGCTTTGAATATAAATGTCTTGGCTCTTCCTCAGCCTTTGTACAGCAGTAGGATATTATTAGTGTTTGTCAATAAAAATAACAGATATGAATCACAAATCAGTAAAATAAATATGTAGGTGGATTTAAACATTACAAATACATATATATTTTAAAACAATATACAGTATGTGAAAAGCAGTTACTTTCATGTCAAGTTCAGGATTTTGTGTTTCAACAGCAGGAACTGATGACCTCACAAACATCTAACAATGCAGGAAAGCATTGTGCTGTAGTGTAAGCGATGTGCCCAATTGTAGGGGAAAGACAAAGTCTTGACAGGTAAGTAAAGGGAAGTGATTTTTAAATACAATATTATGTGTTTTAAAATGCAGTTCTTTTTCCTAGATGCCAACAATGTTTAAAGAATGCAATATCCTCTAATTAATTGTATTTCTGCTTTGTGATAGAAAAAACAGCTATTGTTCTGCTCTCAGTAAGAGCTATTTATATACTGTTCCGTAGAATGCACCTTTTATAATGAGAATTTCCACCTATGCAAAAAATGTAATCAATTTAAAATACTCAAATGTAGTTAACTTCTTACTTTCTCATAGCATGCCTTTATTCACATAAAGTATTTTTTTTTTATTTTTTTTTTATTTTTTTTTAGGTTTCTTGGGCTCAATTCAAAGTTTGATTTGCAGACCTCATGTGTAAAAAGGATAATCTTCTAAAGGATTCTTTTACCTCATTGAGAAAGTAGGACCATCTTCTTTGAATGAATGATAGCAGGAAATAGCAATATGAGGAAGACTGTTTTTTTTTAAGAAACAAGCTAAATGTTTTTTTTTCTCTAGGTAAATTCTACAAGTGACTCCACAGGTCTTGAATTTTGGTTTAGAGGACCCCAAGGAGTCTTCACATCCTAGCAACCATCTAGTATAGGGGAGGGCAAACTACGGCCCCTGGGCCAAATCCGGCCCATCAGGGATTTCAGTCCGGCCCGCGGGATTGCCAGCCCCATGTCCCTGTGGCCCCTGGGGTGAGAGGGGGGACAGAGGGCTCTGTGTGCTACTCTTGCCTTCAGGGACCACCCCTCGCAGCTCCCATTGGCCGGGAACAGGGAACCGCGGCCAATGGGAGCTTCGGAGGTGGTACCTACAGGCAAGAGCAGCACGTGGCAGAGCCACCTGCCCCACCCCACCCCCAGGAGCGCCAGCCAGATATGCTGGCCACTTCCAGGAGCAGCATGGGGCCAGGGCAGGCAGGGAGGTAAGCGGCACCAGGCCAGAGCCTGCACCCTGAACTCCTGCCCTGAGCCCTCTAACATCCTGCCTTGAGCCCCCTGCAGCATCCCTCCTGCACCCAAACCCCCTGCCCTGAGCCCCCTCCTGAACCAAACCCTTGCCTGAGCTTCCTCCTGCACCCTGCACTCCTCCTGCACCCCAACCCTTTGCCCTGAGCCTCTTTCTGCACACCGCACCCCCTCCCACACCCCCAACCTCCTGCCCCAACCCTACATTCATGGCCCTGCATACAATTTCCCCACCGAGATTTGGCTCTCGGGCCAAAAAGTTTGCCCACCCATGATCTAGTAGCTGGTTAGCTGGTAGACTGAATAGCTAATGCAACCCTCGCTCCATTGGAGGCAGTGCTTACAGGAGTCCTGACTGGAGGAGCACTAGGTCCATCAGTTGGTCTGGCTGGGCTGTTGAAGCCAGAAGGAGGCACAGGAAATTGTCTGTACAGCTAGGTGAATTTTTGGGTGTCTGCTTTATTGGACTCTGCCTTCTTACCTGACTCCTGCTCTCCTGGTTCTTGCCTTCCTACCTTGCTCCTGATCCCTGCCTCTGATTTCTGACCCTTAACAGCTGACTCTGGCTCTGACCTCTGGCACCACTCCTCTGATCAGCAACTCTGATTGTCTAAGCCCCAGTCATGACAGGGGCCTTATCTCCACTAGTAATTTGCCCAGACTTCAGCAACTGATGATTAACCACTGGTATATTTGCACTGATTATCAAATATAGACAAGGGAAATTATTTGTAATGTCATGCAGGAGTAAGTTCCAAAAATGCAAATTGTAGCTTTCCTTGTCTACAAGGCTTTGCAACAGTGGAGCTACAGTTGTCTAGCCAACCACCAATTACTGGAATTTGGGCAAATTTCCAATAGGTCTTAGCCCTTGGTAGATGGGGATAAATGGACTATCACCTCTCCCCAACACCTCAGTTAATCCCCCCCCCTTTTTTTTTTTTTACCATTTTTCCTTCTATCTTTGTCCACTCTCCTGTGTTCTTGTTGCTATTTTTTACATGACTTACATTTTTTACATTACTTACTCTTCAAGTTCCCACTTAAGTAACTTTACAAATTACTTTACAAATATAAGATTGAGAATGTGGTGCATAATCATCTTATTTGTTATGTTATTGGACTTGTTTTGCTCATATACTGGCTATTTTATCTTTTCAGCAGAGGGAGTGAATTTTTTGTTATAACCAGGTTTTGCACCTAGATCTGAACTCATTTTTTTTTTCTCAAAGTTTTTTGGGGATGATGGTGGGGAAGGGGACTAGAGGGACTCTTGCAGTTGAAGGAAACAAGTTCCAACTCTGATATGCTTTATTCCTTAATCTCTTTGGTAGAGCCCAATCTAGTCCCCCATTGAAATCAATAATCTTTCCACTGAGTTTGGCAAGAGTGAGATCTGTGAGGAAGATGAAGGGAAGAGGAGCTATTTCTGCCCCAGTGGGCAAACAGGTAACTGTGTAAAACATTCCCTTTATTTCTTTTCTGTTGAGGCTACAACTAAGAAATGCTGCCCTGTTTCTGCTTTTCGTTTTCAGCAACTGGGTGGGATAATATAGAATAGGAAGATTAAATGGAAGGGGGAAAGAGACCTTCCTCCTTCATTTATCTTTTTTTTCCGCATGCAGGAGAGTGGGACATGAGTGCCCTGGGAGGAATATGAGACCCAAACACCCAAAGATGTAGAGTTGGGTATCTCACACAGAAACTGTATCTTTTTTCCTTCTTCACAAGGTAATAATTTCATGCAAAATTACAGTATACTTTCTGAATCAATTAGAAATGCCATGAGTTAGGCTTCCAAAACTAGTTGCATAGTGGCCAACTCTCACAATATTTTGTGAATTTTTTCAAGTTTCCTATTATCTCAACAGTTGGCAATAAACTTGTGAATTTTCCCTTATTCAAAAT
The DNA here is from genome assembly GCF_003597395.2 of Chelonoidis abingdonii. Classification (NCBI taxonomy): domain Eukaryota; kingdom Metazoa; phylum Chordata; order Testudines; family Testudinidae; genus Chelonoidis; species Chelonoidis abingdonii. The sequence continues at coordinate 89,117,471 of NC_133769.1, forward strand.
GGTTACCATCTTTCATTACTTTTAATGGGGCTGAAATAAAACTGCCCTCAGTCAAGATGGCTACCATTTTCCTACAGCCTTTGCATATGAAAGTGTGTTCACTAACTTCCATTGTTCACAGTTAGATGGTTGCCCTGAGGGAAGATGGCTACCACTTTATAGTTATGAGGCTAGACAGGAAACTATGAGTAGATAGCAGCAGAGAATCCTGTGGCACCTTATAGACTAACAGACATTTTGGAGCGTGAGCTTTCGTGGGTGAATACCCACTTCGTCAGACGCAGGTAGTGGAAATTTCCAGGGGCAGGTATATATATGCTAGCAAGCAAGCTAGAGATAACGAGGTTAGTTCAATCGGGAGGGACTGAGGCCGTGATTTCTAAGGCAGTAGAGTAGTGATCCCAAGATCTGGTTTCGCCACTCTACAATGCATAAACGGCCTCATCCTCACGCTGTGATTGAAGCTTAACAACTCTGTTATCTCTAGCATTGCTTGCTAGCATATAGATATATATGCCTGCCCCTGGAAATTCCACTACCTGCCGTCTTGACGAAGTGGGTATGTCACCCACGAAAGCTCACGCTCCAAAACGTCTGTTAGTCTATAAGGTGCCACAGGATTCTCTGCTGCTTTTACAGATCCAGACTATCAGAGGGGTAGCTGTGTTACTTGATATGAGTAGATAGGGGAATATGGGGAGCAGAAGAGAGGGTGAAGGCTATTGGGTAATGTAGAGAGCAGGAGAGAGGCTGAAGAAAACCAGGAAGAAATTGAAAAGGTGCTGGGACAGGTGGAGTCAGAAGAAGATGGGTATGGGAAGTAAGGAAGAGTGTACAGGGTTTGTTGGAGGGAGAATGAGCTAGTGCAGGAAAGTATAGGGAGCAGGGAAGAGGATGGGGTGGGTGTAGGGGAATGTAGGGTGCAGAAGGGAGGCTCAGAGTGTTCAGGACAACAATTGGGACAGGAGGAAACTAAGGGGCTATGGAAATATAGGGAGGAGAGAAGTTTGTTGCAGAGGAAAGTGGGGAGCAGAAGGAGAGAAGCAGTGCAGGAGGAGATGGGAGTATAGGGGAATAGCAATGGAAAAGAATCTGAGGGATAGGATACTGTCAAGAGAAAGTGAAATTGTGGGGATAGGGGAGTGTTCAGGTTGAGCTGAGCACAGAAGACTTAGGGGGCATGGAGGAGAATGTGAGTGGGGTAACGAGAGAGACACACACATAATAGTGATAGAGGAAGGAGACAGATGGCGGCTTCCCTCAGCAAGGTTAGGAGAAGGGAAAGGAAGGCCCCTTCTGAGCAGTCAACCGGGAGGTTGAATTTTGAACCTGAAATGATCTCACACTCTTTGGGGAGTGGGTTGGCTTTCCCCTAAAGACTCAAAAAACAGAAGGTAAATTAAAACAACCCCCTCCATCCACCCACACTATTCTGTTTTAAAATTCCCTGTGTTTTAAGCTAATCATGATTTTTGGGAGTCTGACTCATTATTTTGAACATTTGGAGTGTGCAACACTGTTTGCACTGTCTGATCTACTCAATAAGAGCCAGATCCTGTTTTCCATTGACTTCAAATGGGAAAGATCAAGCTCTAACAAAATATTCTGTCCCTTCCCAAAATTGTTAGTGAAACACATCTAAAAGCCAGCTGATGAGACAGTGTCGTAATTATATATTATTAGCAACAGAATACAGTTGATTAAACTAAGTTGTAATATATAGAATACTTATGAACCTGGCCTAGTGTAAATAATAAAGTACATCTTGAACAGATCATTGTTTCTTAACATCTGTAACAATCACCCACATAAATTCCAATCTGGGTATCTGTAGAATTCTTCCATGATCTCTTTTTCTGTGTACAACTTTTTTCTAGTTAGCTTTGCCAAATTGTTGATTGATCAACAATCTGTTTTTTTTAAATCAAATACAGTATTTTTTTAAAATTCTAGTTCTGCACAATGTAAGGTAACTAGACCTAAAAACAAGAAAGAAGCAGGAATGCCACCAATCCCTACATACCCATTACTTGTCAGTGTAGATTCCAGTTGCTGCCACATTAAACGCAGGGTTTTGTTTAATGTATTTATTTGTACGCTACCATTTATTGTTCTCCTCTTTAAGCTCTGTTGTTCACTTCGTGTTTTATGCAACTGTGGAATTCTCGATGGTCATGCAGATAGTCGTAACACACATACTGTACATGTAATTACATATAGCTTTTAAAATCAAACATTCTAATGATACTTTGTAAAGTAACAAATTAAAGGTTTTGCTCCTCACTACTTATGTAATTTACAGTATAGAAATGCGTTTAAAACAATTTATAGAAAATACAGAATTTAATTAAGGAAGAAGAAGAATACAATAGTAATAAACAGATAAATTAAATGAAGAGGGATAAGAAAGGGAAGTATTACTGAAGATTCTATATTAGCAAGCTTTCATATCACTTGCATTCTAATTCAATGTTTTTGTTCCAAATCTTTTTTCTCATGTTTCATTAGAACTGTTTATTGCCTGCAGACAGATTCTCCATAGAAACAGCTGTATCTTAGTAACATACCAAGAATAGAGTGAAGGGAGCTGTGATATACAGTACAGCTGTATATGCTACCTTTAAAAATAAAAAAATAAAAAAATAATAAAAAAAGGTTGTGGTTGTTAAAGATTCTGGATTGACAACTCTATAGACTATAGTTCTCTGTCTACAGTGTAAGCAGCTACCTTGCAACATGTTTGAACACTTTCTGAATGAACTTCATCTAGGGGTGAGATATAGGTCATTTCTAGGACCCTGCCAAATTCAGGGCTGTGAAAAATGTGTCACAGACTATGAAATCTGCTCTCCCCTGTGAAATCTGGCTATTGTAGGGGGTTTGAGGTATTGCCACCTTTACTTCTGTGCTGTGTTCAGAGCTGGGTGGCTGAAGAGTGTAGAGTGGCAGCTGCTGGCAGGGTGCTCAGCTCTGAAGGCAACGTCACTGCCAACAGCAACACAGAAGTGAGGGTGGCATGGTATGGGGGGATCATCACTTTCTGCGTGGGGCAGGGCCAGCCTTATTGGTGGGTGATGTGGGCAACAGCCCAGGGTGCAGTGGACAGGCAGGGGGCATCATGATTACAGGCAGCCCCTTTAATCCCCAAGTGTTGGGCCCAGAGTTGGGGAGCGGCAGGGCTGGGGGTTAGCTCCAGCAGCTAATCCTGGCTGGGCTAGGGAGGGATGAGACTTCCTCTTTTCTTGCACAGGCCACTCCCAGGACCAGGTCAGACCCACCTCCAGGAATCTCACCTGGCTGCAGGAAGCTCTGTGGCTGCTTTGTGGGAGTCCAGGTCTGAAGGCACAGCTGCCGCCAGCAGCAGCGCAGAAGAGTGGCAATACCGCATTCCGCCCTAAAGTCAGCTGGAGACCACCCCACACAACCCCCTTTTGGGTTGGGACCCCCAGAGTTACAACATTGTGACATTTCAGATTTAAATCTGAAACCGTGACATGTACCAAAATGGACCATGAATTTGGTAGGGCTCTCATCATTTCTGTGCCTATTTAATCCATGGCCTCTTTCAGGAGAATGTCACTGACATTGATGAAAGTGACAGTGAGGTGTAAAAATATAATTAGGAAGGCCAAAAAAGAATTTGAAGAACAGCTAGCCAAAGACTCAAAAAGTAATAGCAAATTTTTTTTAAGTACATCAGAAGCAGGAAGCCTGCTAAACAACCAGTGGGGCTACTAGACAATTGAGGTGCTAAAGGAGCACTCAAGGATGATAAGGCCATTGCAGAGAAATTAAAATAATTCTTTGCATCAGTCTTCACGGTTGAGGATGTAAGAGAGATTCCCAAACCTGAGCCATTCTTTTTAGGTGACAAATCTGTGGAACTGTCCCAGATTGAAGTGTCATTAGAGGTGGTTTTGGAACAAATTGATAAACTAAACAGTAATAAGTCACTAGGACCAGATGGTATTCACCCAAGAGTTCTGAAGGAACTCAGATGTGAAATTGCAGGATTATTAACTGTCTGTAACCTATCATTTAAATCAGCTTCTGTACCACATGACTGGAGGATAGCTAATGTGACACCAATATTTAAAAAGGGCTCCAGAGGTGATCCCTGCAATTACAGGCCGGTAAGCCTGATTTCAGTACCAGGCAAACTGGTTGAAACTATAGTAAAGAACAAAATTGTCAGACACACAGATGAACACAATTTTGAGGGAATAGTCAACAGGGAAATCGTGCCTCACCAATCTACTAGAATTCTTTGCGGGGGTCAACAAGCATGTCGACAAGGGGGAATCCAGTGGATATAGTGTATTTAGATTTTCAGAAAGCCTTTCAGAAGGTCCAAAGGCTCTTAAGCAAAGTAAGCAGTCATGGGATAAGAGGGAAGGTTCTCTCATGGATAGATAACAGGTTAAAAGATAGGAAACAAAGGGTAGGAATATATGGTCAATTTTCAGAATGGAGAGAGGTAAATAGTGGTCTCCCACAGTGGTCTGCACTGGGACCAGTCCTATTCAACATATTCATAATTATATGGTAAACAGTGAGGTGGCAAAATTTGCAGATGATACAAAACTACTCAAGATAGTTAAGTCCCAGGCAGATTGTGAAGAGCTCCGAAAGGATCTCACAAAACTGGGTGACTGGACAACAAAATGGCAGATGAAATTCAATGTTGATAAATGCAAAGTAATGCCCATTGGAAAACATAATCCCAACTATACATATGAAATGATGGGGTCTAAATTAGCAGTTACCATTCATGAAAGAGATCTTGGAGTCATGGATAGTTCTCTGAAAACATCCACCCACTCAGTGTGCTGTGGCATTCAAAAAAATTAACAGAATGTTGGGAATCATTAAGGAAGAAATAGATAAGACAGAAAATATCATATTACATCTATAAAAATCCATGGTATGCCCACATTTTGAATACTGCATGCAGATGTTGTTGCCCCATGTCAAAAAAGATATATTGGACTTGGACTTGGAAAAGGACCAGAAAAGGGCAACAAAAATGATTAGGAGTATGGAACACCTTCCATGTGAGGAGAGATTAATAAGATTGGGATTTTTCAGCTTGGAAAAGAGATGACTAAGGGGGGGATATGATAAATGTATACAAAATCATGACTGGTGTGGAGAAAGTAAATAAGGAAGTGTTATTTACTCCTTCTCAAAACACGAGAACTAGGGGCCACCAAATGAAATTAATAGGCAGCAGGTTTAAAACAAAAGGAAATATTTTTTCACACAATGCACGGTCAAATTGTGGAACTTCTTGCCAGAAGATGTTGTGAAGGCCAAGACTATAACAGGGTTTAAAAAAGAACTAAATAAGTTCATGGAGGATAGGTCCATCAATGGCTATTAGCCGGGATGATATCCCTAGCCACTGTTTGCCAGAAGCTGGGAACAGGTGACAGAGGATGTATCACTTGATGATTACCTGTTCTGTTCATTCCTTCTGGGGCACCTGATATTGGCCACCGGAAGACAGGATACTGGGTTAAATGGACCTTTAGTCTGAACCCCCAGTATGGCCATTCTTATGTTCTTATGAAAAGTTTCATAACCCATTACCACTCCTTTAAACCATACTTCCTGTCTCCCAAGCAAAGGAAGAGAGAAAGCAGAAGATTCTGAAAGTGAACTACTGGCTAGGTAAGTGGTGTAGTGTGGAAGGTTTTGGCTTTGTGGAATATTGATCCACCTTCAATGGGGATAGGGGGATGTATACTTTGGATGACTTCTACCTCAGTAGAAGGCGGGGGCTAATCTACTCAGGGACAGGCTGGATATAGTAGTCAGAAGGGTGTTAAACTAATAACAGAAGGGGAGTGTAAGAAGAGAGAAGATATGAGCACTCAGCACAAAATCAAGATTTGAGAGCAAAATTAATCAATGAACCAAAGGACAAGAAGAGAAGAAGTTATTTCATTGCCTATAAACCAATGCTGGGAGCCTGGGTAACAAACAAGAGAAACTGGAATTGCTTATTTATGAGCATAAATTTGATGTAGTTGATATTACTGAAACCTGGTGGGATGATTTTCATGACTGGAATGTTAAACTCAATTATTATAACCTATTTAGGAAGGATCGAATGGGCAAAAGGGGAGGGGGAGTGGTACTGTGTGTCAAAAATGGCATTACCTGTTTCTGAGTCACTGATAACTCAGAAGAAAATCTTAAATGTTTACGGATCAGTGTCCTAATGGATAAAGCACAAGAGAGGTGACACCAACTAATACCCCACAGACCATCAAATCACATTAGGGAACTAGATAACTGGCTCCTTATGCACCTATCTGTAATGTGTAGGGGGAAAAAACTGTGATCATGGGGTACTTCAATTTGAGAGACATATACTGGAGGTCTCATTTTGCCAGTATTAAAACATCCTGGAATTTCTAAATGTTATAGATGACAATTTCCTATCTTAAAAAGTGTTGTATCCTACACAGAGGAATTTCACATTAGACCTTGTCTTGCAAGAGGAATTGATTACAGAACTAGAAATTAATGATAACTTAGGTACAAGTGATCATGACGATCACATTTATAATGTGCAAACAGAATAAAACACAGACCAGTGGTATATATACTTGGTGCTTTAAAAGGGCCAATTTCACAAATCTGAAAACACTTATGAGTCATATTAGATGGAGGGAGGAATTTAATCAGAAAAATGTGAAAAATAATTGGGAACTGTTTCAGAACACTTAACCAGATTTCCAAAGAGCCATACTCCCACAATCAAGGAAGAAGACTGTATTGGTTAAAATAAGATCTGGTTTAGAGGAGAAGTAAAGGTAGCTAAATAAATAAATAAATATATAACAAATGGAAGAAAAAAGAAGTTGATAGTAATGAATATAAATCAGAAGCTAGGAATGTAGAAAACTGATAGGGGAAGCAAAGGGACACTAGGAGAAATCTATGTCCAGCAGAGTTAAGGTCAATAAGATGGAGTTTTTAACATATATTAGGAACAAACAGAATCCTAACAATGGTCCATTACTAGATGAAAATGGTAGAATTATGAAGAATAATGCATAAAAGACAGAATATTCTGTGTTTGGGGAAATACAGATGATATATCATATGAGAAACACTATTCAGTCCACTTGTATTTCAGTAAAAAGGATAAACAACAGCTACTAAAATTAGACACTTTTAAATCAGCAAGTCTGGATAACTTGCATTCAAGAGTTTTAAAACAGCTGGCTGGGGAGCTTGCTGGACAAGTAGTGTTGATTTTCTATAAGTCTTGGAACACTAGGGAAGTTCCAGAAGACTTTGAGAAAGCTAGTGCTGTGCCAATATTTAAAAAGAGAAAAAAGGATGACCCAGGTAATTAAAGATTTGTCAGTCTGACATCAATCCTGGGCAAGATAATGGAGCAGCTGATTTGGGACTTGATTAATAAAGAATTATAGAAGGATAATATAATTAAAGCCAATCACCATGGGTTTATAGAAAACAGATCATGTCAAGCAAACTTGATTTTTTTTATGAGATTATAAATTTGGTTGATAAAGTTAATAGGGTTGATCTAATATCATTGGCCTTCTGCAAGGCATTTCACTTGGTACTGCATGACATTTTGATTTAAAAAATTACAATGGTGTAAAATTAACGTGGCACACATTAAATGGATAAAAGCTGGCTAATGGATAGATCTCAAAATGTAATTGTAAATGGGGAATCATCATTGAATGGATGTTTTTCTAGTGGGGTCCCACAGGGATCCGTTTTTGGCCCTACACTATTTAACATTTTAGGAACAAAGAATCTAGGCTATACTTACATGATGGGGGACTCTATCCTGGGAAGTAGTGACTAAAATATGTGGGGGTCATGGTGAATAATCTGCTGAGAATGACTTCCCCATGTGATGCTGTGGCCAAAAGAGCTAATGCGATCATTGGATGCATAAACAAGAATCTTGAGAAGGAGGAGAGAGGTTATTTTACCTCTACATTTTGCACTGGTGCAACTCCTGTTGAATACTGTGTCCAGTTCTGGTGTCCACAATTTGAGAAGGATGTTGATAAATTGGAGGGGGTTCAGAGAAGAGCCACAAGTATGATTAAAGGATTAGAAAACATGCCTTATAGTGATAAACTCAATGAGCTCAATCTATTTAGCTTAACAAAGAAAAGGTTAAGGGATGATTTGATTACAGTCTATAAATACCTACCTGGGGAACAAATATTTAATAATGGGCTCTTCAGTCTAACAGAGAAAGGTATAACTTGATCCAGGGGCTGGAAATTGAAGCGAGACAAAATTTACACTTTATTTTCAGAGTAAATTTTAACAGAGTAATTAACCACTAGAATAATTTACCAAGGGCCGTGGTGGATTCTTCATCACTGACAATTTTTAAATCAAGCTGAAATGTTTTTCTAAAAGATATGCTCTAGGAATTATTTTGAGGAAGTTCTATGGCCTGTGTTATGCAGGAGGTCAGACTAGATGATCACAATTGTCCCTTCTGGCCTTGGAATGTATGAATCTATTTACATTCTGACAATATATAAAATTAGTTAAATTAAATGTTTCTTTGTTACATTCTTTGCTGACACTGACAGAGCTCTCAGTATACACAAGGTCTCTTTTAGTGGTAGAGATCTAAGAATTTGTCAGTCTACCAACATATTGATAAAAAACAATTATTTGCCTCCTGGGGTATTCTCATATGTAATGGGAAAAGTTCCTTCTGCTGCATTGCACTCCCCACAGCTTCAGGATCTGTTGCCAACTGTTTAGCGTACAGCATTCCAGGAGTGAAAAATAACTTCGGAGAGTTTCAACAGCATTTCACTCAGATTATGGCTCCTCTATATCTTTTTATACCTGGAGGAAAGTAGTATCGTAAGGGAATAATTACTTAGGCTTCATTAAGTTATTTCTCCTGTACATGCTGTGCAGTGTTTTTAATTATTTGTAGCAATAGTTTTGGATACTTCTGATTATTTTTAATTGTATCTATGACAAATGGAAATAGCATACTTGAAGGTATGTATAGTTTTCGGGAAACGTTGACCTAAAGGAATCCATATAAATTGGTATTTGGTAAGAAATGTTTGCTTTCATTTGGTTGTATGAAATTAAAATGTTATCTCAAGGAGGTCTCCATCCTATTTATTCTTCCTCATCAAAGATCATACAGGAGATTAAAATACCATTTTATGTCACAGAATAACAGTACTTATTGCAGATAAGCACTGGACTGATGAAAATTATTCTATACAAAACTGCTTTAGCTGTTGACACCAAACTTCCAAGTAACATATTGGGCTACATACTAATTATGCACATCTATGTCTTCATGTTATTTTTTTGAGAAATGTATATGTGACACTGAGCCAGCAAGGGTTAAGCAACCAGCAGGCTGGTTGAACTGAAAGGAACCTTTAGGGACATATTCAAAGGGTATTGAAATGGTAAAGAGGGCTATTCCTTGTAGATAGTTAGCAAAGCCATGTTACATAGACTAGAGTTCTTGAAATGTAGGCCTGTACTGTTAGAGAATCCGAAGAAGATACTAATTGTATTTGTCTATGTTTACCATAATGTTGTTAGTAGTTTAACAATGTGATCTAATTAGCTTGTAGATGCTAAACTTCTTTTCCTGTCTATAATACTTCACTACTATATTACATTGATTCAGAGATCAAAAGGTGATATCAACATTTAGATGGAACATGTGTAATAATATCATTGTCTTTATTTCTCCTATGAAGTGCTTGAATGGTTAATTGCTTTAATCTAATGAATGCAACTAGTTATCGGTGAATGCCTAGGAAATAGAGATCAATTTACATTACCTATTCTTCATCTAATAAATGCCTGCTGTGATCATTTGCTGCCAAGAGGCTTATCAGATGAACTTCAGCTATAAAGGAACTTTAAGGCCTAATCCTTACTATTTCAGATCTGCTTTTGTCAGGGAAAGTCTAAATTGCAAGACTGAGGTCTCCAGGTTTGTTCTGGATTAACCCTGTAATTTCTCATGGAAGAATTTGAACAAACTCTACGCATGGACTGGTTATTGGACAATAACTTTTAAAATTAATTCCAGAAGGATTTTTACAAATCAGCAGCCTCACCATCTCAGCTATGAAACTGACCTAAGAACTTTATTCATATCTGTATATATATATAATGATCTTTTAACCACAGTAACTTTCTCTTTTCTTTTTTTTTAATAAATCTTAAATTTAGTTAATAAGAATTGGCTGTAAGCGTGTATTTGGGTAGGATAGAAATATTCATTGACCGGTAGATAATGTGTCTGATCTCTTGGGACTGATAGAACTTTATACAGGGTGAATAAGCTTAAGTAACCCTCATCATATAGGCTTGGCTGTCTGGGTGGGAGGAAAAGGCTGGGTTGCTTTAAGGGAACTGTATTTTGGTTTCTTGGCAATCAGTAAAGTATTACAGAAGCTGTTTGATTACTGGCTTGGTGAAATCTAATTATAGAATAAACCACCAGTTTTAAGGATCATGTGCCCTATTCTTTGGCAATTTGCCCTGACTGAGCATGCTCAGTGTCATTCCGTGCCCCCCCCCCCCCCCCGTGGTCACAGTATGTAAAGTGTATTTAAAATCCACATGCACTCAAAAAAACTCTATTACAGTCAAGCACTTCTTATCTTAACTTACAGGGCCCTTTCCAACTCTAACCTTCTTACTTACTAAACCAAAACATCTTTGACCCCACCTAAACCTGGGGTTAGATGCCCATATCTAAGTTTTGTCTCATGTGCCTGTCCCAATCTGGTAGCTCTGCTCAGAGCCCACCTACCAGATCATGTCCATTCAAACTCCAGCCACAGGAAGAGGAGGTGATAGTTCCCACCTTATAACTTTTAACCCAGTGGTCAGAGCACTCACGTGGGAGACTCAGGTTCAATTTTGTCCTTTCTGCCAGAGGGGTAGAAAGGATTTGAACAAGGATCTCCTGCCTTTCAGGAGCATGCTCTAAACACTAAGCTATGGGATATTCTGATGTGGGGCTCTGTTGAAGCTGTTTCACTGTGGATAAATAAATAAAGAGTCATTGGAGCAGGAGTATTGCACTCTGGGCTTCCCATATGGGGACCTACCCATTCCCATGCTCTTTCTCTGGTCCACTGACTTTTCCTCTGTGAATAAATACATAATTAGTTATTGGGCCTGTGACAGAGTGCTGGGAGCAACCACTGATGCAGCACTCTGGTCTCTGCAATTACAAAGTAGTTGCTCTGGAATAGTCCTGATTAGGAAGAGCTGTGCCTAATTAGTAGATTAGTATGAGCTGAGGAGAGCCTAAAAGGCTAATTAGTCCATTACCCAAGAGACAGACAAGGCATAGGAAAGAAGTGATCAGAGGGAAGAGAGGCTGGAACAGGAGCCATCTCTATCTCTCAGGGAGAAAATACCTTGTATACTCTCCCCTTAGCCAAATGAGCAAAGGATTGTATGATATTAGAATCCTTACATAGGCAGTAAGGAAACTTTCATAGGTTTGTATAGGTAGTGGAGAGAACACAGTGAAGTAAATGATGAGGTGTTTGACCAGAGGAAGACCTCTGAGTGGTCTGTTGCTTGAAAAGAGACAGGGGTGGGACCCCACTCTGTCCTGAGGCCAGAGAGAGTGACTGATCAGGTTCCCTTTAACCACCACCTGCCCTCACTCAGACTTAGCACAGGGCCCAGCAGCCCATTTACACACATACATACACACTCTTTCTCTCTCTCCTATTTGTGAATTGCTAAATGGAGATAGGTCCAGGCTTCAGGGAGGTGCCCATCTCAGAGAGGATCAGGTCTTGCACACACCCAACTCATCACCAGCTCTCATTGGATAGTTTAGGTGGCTCCTAGCCTAGTGTGCTTGCTTTTGTGGATCCACTGCAAGGTGCCTATTTCTTCCCATTCACTGTATAGGAAGTCTAGGCATCTAACTCAAGCTTTGCAGATCGCAGTGTTGTTCCTGTGATTTTATAGGCAACTAGAAGTTAGTTGTTGCAACCCCGAACTTTGCAACACCTAAGACCCTGTGTGATCCAGACTGGAATGTTCCCCTCAAGTGATCCATAATGCTACTACTGTGATGGAATAGGAGCTGCTCTGTAATAATTTATTAATATTGTATTTTGATCTGATTATTGGGAGTTTTATTGCATAAATATATTGGTTCAGTTTAATATGAGACTGTAAGGAAAAACACAACAGGAAGAAGGATGTCTCAAGATAAGCCACTTGAGAGCTGTTAAGAGATAATGCCAGGATAGAAAAAGGCTTGGGAAACAAAAGATCAAAAGAATTGTAGCAGGTTTAAAAAAGAAGAGTGTGGAGGTAGTTGTTCAGGGAAATGAAGCAGAGGCGCTCACAGGGGTGTCAGAAAAAGTTAGGCCTTCCTCAGTTACCTGGATGGTAACCCTTTCGGTAAGACAGATGTGGATGTAGACAGTTTGGGGTTTCTTACATTCTTTTTCTCTAAATGCTTTGTTCCTACTGTTAGAATACAGATGCTTCCCAACTTTCGCAAGCATTCTGTTCTGGAAGAAGGACAGAACTGTAGGCATCCAAACTCTGTTGGACCTGCAGGGTAAGCACAATTGATATACAAGGTACTGTAGCCCAGGGCCCTTGTCTGAGAGTGGGAAAACTGCAGAATTCCACACTAGGAGAGATAAAGGTACAATGGATGAATTCAGAGAAACCAGGGAGGGGAGAGAATCCAGCTAGCCTTGCAACCAAGACAACTGCTTTCTTCTCCTTCACATGCTTTCTTAAGATACATTTCTGCTATAAGGCCTACAATAAACCAGCCAATGTTTAAACAGCTATGATGTGTGGGAGTTATGTAAAGTCAACCTTCATTTATTTATTTGTGGATGCAATTATAAAGTTCCATAATGTAAGTAAAAACTGAAGATATCACATTGTCTGCTCTCTTGCATTGTGGTAGGGTGTGCAAATCCCACACTGAAGAGAAATGGGTCAAGGAGCTGCTTTTGGCTCCATCCTTCCCTACGCAGCCTGAACAGGCTGGAGGAGGAGGTTAAAAAGGAGAGCAGAGTAGCTCAATGGCATGTAGCTAATGGAGGTGAGCTAATCTACACTCTGAAGTCCTGGGAAGGTGTCATAAACAGATAGCTAAGGGTTAATGTTTCTTTTACCTGTAAAGGGTTAACAAAGGGAACCAAACACCTGACCAGAGGACCAATCAGGAAACCGGATTTTTGCTCAGGGGAGGAACTTTTCTTGGGCTCTGGTTTTGTGGCTCTCAGCTATGAGAGGGGATCTTCTTTATAATATGTAAGGATCTCTACTTCAGTTACCGTTGAAGTACAAAGTGAAACAAAACATGGCGTTATGTGATTGTATTTACATGTGGAATTGCTGGAATGGTTTAATATGTATCTCTTTTGAATAGAGCTGTTTATTCATTTTTCTTTTAAGTAATAGCCGTGATTATGTCAACCTTATGTGAGATCTATGTTCATGTTGTTTTTTTCTTTCTTTTTTATATAGCTCTTTTTTAAGACTGTTGAGTTTTCTCTCTGGATAGGCTAGGAGACGAAGAGAGGGAATTCCTCTTGTGTTAGATCTACGAGGGTAAAGCTCTGCAGCGCCAGGATGGCTGGGGGGGAAGAGAGATAGAATCATTTCTGTTTCCTTGTATTGGAGGTTTGTCTCTTTGTGAATAGAGAGACATGCTTCTTGTTTGTGTTGTAAAGAGATTGCATCAGTAACTCTCAGGTTACCCAGAGACGAAAGTCTGGTGGAGAGAGAGGGAAGGGAAGTGGTTATTTCCCTTTGTGGTAAGACCAGGCTTCGAGTTTGTGGGTTCCCAGGGAAAGGTGGGGACAGAGGGAGCCAAAACCTGGAATTTGCTGGTGCAGCGAGATCAAATCTGAGCTGGTATAATTAGAGGGTTATCGAGTGCACTAGGCTTCTGGACGCTAAGTCCAGTTGGGAGGCTTATGACATGGTCGCAGTGTTGGATAGATCCAGAGCCAGAGGAATTGTTTTTCGTTTTCTCTGCTAGGGCTTAAGCAGAAAGAAAGGTGTGTAAAAAGTAGCCGAGAGAAAAAAATTTCTGCTGCTTAGGTGGTTGCATTTTAAGCAGGAGCCATACGGGGTTGCAAAGGCTTTGTAAACAATAGAATCCGATGGGAACATACCAGCAAACTCACACAGTAATAAAGCTGGCTTTGTTTGGTTAATTCATATCATACATTAGCTAGGAAACTAAACAAAGGGCACGTTGCTAGGCAAAAAAACCCAGGAGACACAACGGAGCCAGCAGTTCAGACATAAACCAGAGGCACCCCAATACAAAAAACAAACTGATTCCAGGAAAGCTGAAGGAACGAGCACGCAACAACCTAAGACACGAAATGAACATAGGGCCGGATGGAACTAATTAGGCGAACAGAAGCCAATGAGGCAGCCCATAAAAGAAAGAAGCCAAATGCAGCTCACAAAAGCAAACTACAGAAGAGAGTGGGCCGTACCAAAGAAAACAACACAAAGAAGATGCAGCCCACAGAAGACATAACGTCGCAGAGGAGCCTAAGGCAGGCCCTAGAATTAGAACAGTCTAAGCAACAGACCCAACCAATCCAACAACCTTCACCAATACTTCTTCCACAGCACAGAAATTTCCCACTACAAGAGCAGGTGATGACACGGGCTCCTTAGAAATTTTGAAGGGCTTGGGTACAGCATCACTGACAGATCAGTACATGCTAGAGCTGAGGTCACACCTCAGTGGCTCTTAGCAGAGGTGGCGGCTGAAATGCACAAAGGACAAACGAACGATTAACACTGTTTCACCAAGCCAGATACAGAATGGGTAACCCCGAGCCACCGTCGTGTTTCAGACCAAAAGGGAAACCGTGGTCATTTCCCATACACGCCTATATATAAGAGATATAAGGCCTGGATATCAGGAACCAATGTTCAATCCATTGACACTGCCAACCTCCTCATACAAAGATGAGCAGTCTTGGATGGTGTTCCTGAGGACATAACACGGTACATACAAGATGGACAACCCAAAAATCTCGAGCGCGGGGAGATGGAGCCAAATGGATAGAAGTGGCAAAAAGCAAAAAAGCTACTGTAAAGGGGAATGAAACCCCGGGGCACACGACCTAACCTACACGAGGGCAACCCAAAACCCACCTACACCCAAGGAAAGCCACAGACACCCATCCTTCCCCTCACCAGTCTCCAGTAACTCACCTCGACCCAGTGACCGTCAGCTGGAAGATGGTATAGTGTAATGAACTGGGAATATAAGGCCAACTGCCAAAGAACCCCACCCGGTGCAAGTCATTACACCCAGACCAAAGATCCCCAGGCCCAGATACCTCTCATACCCCTTGGAGCAAAGGGAAATTGAGGTGGGTGGAAGAAAGGTTACCGCGTGGGGACACGGGGGCACAAGTGTCAGCTATCCACCAATCCTTCGTGGATCCAAACTCATCAGCCCAAAGGCCAAAGTGACCATTTACCTCTCATGTCACAAGCTGTAGACTTGCCTACAGCTGAACTGCCTGTCCAGTACAAAGGCTGGTTAGGAATTGCAGTCAGGCGATTTGTACCACACTACAGCCAAATCGCTGCCCCACTGACTGACCTAACCAAAAAGACCCAGCCAAATGCAGTTAAGTGGACTAATGAGTGTCAGGAGGCCTTTACCCAACTGAAGGCGATGCTCACGTCTGACCCTGTGCTAAGGGCCCCAAACTTTAACAAACCATTCCTAGTAACCACCAATGCATCTGAGCGTGGTATAGGGGCAGTTCTCTTGCAGGAAGGACCGGATCACAACTTCCATCCGGTCGTGTTTCTCAGCAAAAAACTATCTGAGAGGGAAAGCCACTGGTCAGTCAGTAAAAAGAAATGCTATGCCATTGTGTACGCCCTGGAAAAGCTACGCCCATATGTTTGGGGACGGCAGTTCCAGCTACAAACTAACCATGCTGCGCTAAAGTGGCTTCATACAACCAAAGGAAACAACAAGAAACTTCTTTGTTGAAGTTTAGCTTTCCAAAATTTTAATTTTAAAATTCAACACATTTCAGGAGCTTCTAACAAAGTAGCTGATGCACTCTCCCGTAAAAGTTTCCCTGACAGAAGGAACACCACAGGAGCTCTTGGTGCCTGAGGCCTGGTGAGAATGACCTGATTAAGCCTGCAAAGAAGGACTGGTGACTCTCTTTATAGGTCAGAGACAATCTTTGTGTTTAGTTCTTTACTTTACTCTGTGGGAGGAGATGGGACTGGTAGGAAGTGATCCTGGGAGGGAGCCACATAACTCCTGAGGGTGCAGGACTTATCTGCCTACCATTGCACCCTGGATCAAAGCCCGGTGGAGAGGGTGGGCCTGGGCTCCCCTACCAACCCTTAAAGAGGAACAACTATGGAAGTCTATCCCTTGGCAGGCAACCTAATTTGGAGTTAATTTACCATCTCAAACACATAGATTAGTGAGAAGTTCAGTTGGACACTGAAGAAATTCATAGCATCAGAACATCACTGTGACCAGTTATTTTCACTGCTGTTATTTGCCATCAGAGAGGCTCTGCAAGTGTCTATGGCACTCTCTCCATTTGAGCTGCTATATGGGAAGACAACCTTGTGGGACTTTAGACCTCCTCCAAGAAACATGAGAGGAACAAGGCCTAAAGACAACATATGTGGTACAGTACATACTCCAACTGTGAGCAGAGCGTAAGACTCTAGGGGACTTCCACGGTTCTGTTGGGCCTTCAATAAATGGCCTATAATAAAGGAGCCCATCTACAAGAATTTAGATCCATTGACCAGTACTATTATTGCTGCTGGGTTAGGAATCAAATTGGCCTAGTGGCAGGGGCCATTTGAGATACAAAGAGGCTAATTGACTATGAAATTCAACAGCTGGAGAAGAAAAAAGGAAACACAACTGTACCACATTAACCTTCTGGAGGCTTGTAATGACCAAGAAGGACTCCTCATAACACCTATCCACCTGAACCTGAACTAGGATCTCATGCACTCAAGACCCCCAATCCATGCTAATTGGAGAAGAGCATCAACCAGAACAGAAAGCCCAAATACTGCAGTTGATTGAATCTTTTCCAGCAGTATTTTTGACCTTACCAGAGCAGGCTCACCTGGCCTACCATCACATAGACAGAACCAGGACACCAGATCTGTGAGAACCCACACCTGCTCCCGTGGAAGATGCAGGATACTGTCTGAAAGGTAAATGTAGTAATGAAGTTTGATGCCTATCCTATGCCCAAAGATGGATGAGTTGATAGACAAGCTGGAAGCTACCAAGTACATCTCTATCCTAGACCACACAAAAGGGTACTGGCAGATCCCGCTGACATCCGAGTAGAAAACTGTTCCCCCGAGAGATGGCATACTCGGTGATTGGAAAACAAGCCTTGGTCATGAAACAGGATGTGGATGCCCTATGATACTATTTGTGGAAATCCCCTTCTCACCCGTAATGGATCACACCCCTCTCTGCTGGTTGAACACCATGAAGGGTGCCAACCCAGGAATTATGTGGTGGTGCCTATCCTTACAACTATACAGTTTTCAGATACTACCCCAAGATGAGAAGGCCCACCAAAATATGGATTTTTTTCTCTCAAAAGAGTGGGGAACTCAATGCTGATTACACGACCCCGGATCCTGTTTGGAGGGGGAGGGTATGTGATGGTGTACACAAATTCCGCACTGGAGAGGAATGGGTTAAGGAACTGCTCTGGGCCCAGACAGCCCCACCCTACTGAAAGTGTAAAGCCTGAATAGGCTGAAGGAGGAGCTTACAAAGGGGAGCAGAGTAGTTCAGTAGCAGTCAGATAGTGGAGGTGAGCTAATTTAGCTCCTGGGAAGGAACACTGCAGGGGCTCTTGCTATCTCGGGCCTGGTGAGAGTGACCTGATCAAGCCTGCAAAGAAGGACTGGTGACTCTTTATAGGTCAGAGACAATCTTTGTGTTTAGTTCTTTACTTTTACCCTGTGGGAAGGAAGGGGACTGGTAGGAAGTGATCCAGGAAAGCAGACACATAGCACCTGAGGGTGCAGTACTTATCTGCCTACCAGGATCAGAGCCTGGTGGAGAAGGTGGGCCTGGGCTCCCCTACCAACCGCTAAAAAGGGACAACTACAGAAGTCTATCCCTTGGCAGGCAATCTAATTGGGAGATGACACTGAAGATACATGGGTCCAGACCACAAAACTCTGACCCAAGTGGGAAGCCCAGAATCTCTTACTTAATCCTGAAGACTTCTCCCATTACTGGACTCTTTGGGTATATACCAAAAGGGGTAGACTTGAAAAAGTGACCTGCCAGAGAGCGGAATCACTGAAAGGACAAACCACAGCAGGGCAGAGCAGTAGTAAGAAAGCAGAACACCTGGGATGAAGTCAACCTGCCACACCCTCAGTTGACCACTAGGAAGCACTGGTGGTGAGTGTTCCCCTTTACTTCCACCCTTGTTATGATGCTCATTTTCTTATATTGTAAGCTCTTGGGTGCAGGGTTCATATCTATGTGTAGGGATTTGTACAGTAATTAACACAATGAGGGACTTCATCCTGATTGGGATTTCTGTGTGCTCTGTGCTGCCATAATATGTCACTTATTGTCAAAGTTCAGGCACAGCCTAAAGGCCATAATGCACCCTCATTTTACACATGCAGCTCTGAATTGTAGGCATGTTCTGATCAAGTGTTCTGACGGGCATGCCATATTACAAAGACTCATTATTTGGTACAGATAAGCCAACTCTCTTCTTGGCTCACTGTAATTTTTACAGTTTCAGCCTTACCCTCCCCCCTCTTTTACCTTGTCAGACAAACTTAGCTCATATTGAGAACTGAGAGAAATGGGGAGCCTCTGGAACATATTGTAACAGCCTGAAGCACTTAGCAACAGCGAGAGTGTGGGATGCTGTGACAGCGGCATGTGTGCAGAATCTAGTGAGCTCAAGAAGGCAATTTGGGAAAGAACAGCTTTTAGTTTGTTTCTCTTTTTGTAAATTGTGAAGAGGTTTTGGAGTGTGAGCTCACTAAGGACTGAAGTTACTATCTTTGTGAAAACACTATTCTTGATATGACTGTGTCTCAACGTCATGTGGTAACAGTTACTCGAGGGTATTGAATTTATTCTGAATTTTCCTTCCATATCTCTTGTTTTTCTGAAACCCTTTTGTTGTATGGGATGTAAGGTTAAGTTACGTTTTTTTGTCTATGTCCTGTAGCACAAACTAATAGGATAGGGTTGTGTTTGTTCTTTTTTATAAAGAGATGTAATATACACAGTATTAAGTAACTAACATTATTCTCTTTGTGAATACAGTGAAAACACTAATAGGTGGGCAGGGTAACCACATGTACACATAAGGGTGTTTTACCAAAGATTCCTACCACTGCTACCACAACTTCAGATGCACAGGTGGAAACCTTTGTGTAGGGGTCTGGTATTTTTATCACTACATCAGTCAAATGTGAATATGAGCACTGGTGGGAATTTTGTGCTACAATGCCCAAGTATAGCTAAGGCTAGTCTGACCTTTCAAGTATGACATTTTGGGGGACAAGAGAGAATAATTCGATTTAGGTCATCTCTTGAACATGAAATATGTAAAAAGCAGCCTCGCACTATGGTGACAAGGACTTCAAAAATGTAATCATCATCAGCAGTGTTTTATAAAATGGCATTCTAAAAATCACAGAGTTTGAAGAGTGGATGGGATTCTTTCTATAGGTCTTCGCTGGGAGACAATTGCAGTGGTTGAGACCCTCCTTAGGCAACTGAAAACTGAAGTCCATTTGCAAATTGATAAAGTAAAGAAAGTTGTTCACTTAACAGCTGAAGGATAAAAACCGGGATCAGAATTTATTAGCCCATTGTACAAAAATGTGAAGAGCCATTTTATAATAGCAATAGCACACTTCAAATAGTACAATTTTATTTACGCTCATACTAATCCGCTGATTGAAGATACTTGAGTCTTTGGACTCTTGCTTCACAGAAAACCTAAATCATGCAACTCTTCAGAATCACTGACTTTAGGGTTTTTTGGGGGGAGAGGAGTATGCTTACTTCTATACTCATATTCATTTATTGATTGTATGCTCACGCTGTATCTTACTAGATATAGATGCACATATATGGGTTTATACACAAACTTGTTCCACTAAATTGCAAAATGAGTGAGAATTTTAGTCCCCCATTCTGCTCTTAGTACCTCTCTCTCTCTGAGTCAGGATCCAAATTCAGCCCTTTCTTGGAGCTTGCTTTTATTATTCATTTACCAACAAAACAGAAATCTCAGCCTAAACTTTCACCTCCATTTGGCTTATTCATAGGGTATTTCTCTTCAGAACAACTCTGCCTCAATAAGATGCTTAAATACTTTTTGTACTCATGGGGTGAGGTTAATAGGACTCACCTAGTCTGGTGAGTCAGGAGAAATAAATCTACATTTCCGTACAGGATCCTAGTGCCTGACAATCCTTTGTAACTATAAAATTGCATCAGTGGCA
The DNA here is from genome assembly GCF_003597395.2 of Chelonoidis abingdonii. Classification (NCBI taxonomy): domain Eukaryota; kingdom Metazoa; phylum Chordata; order Testudines; family Testudinidae; genus Chelonoidis; species Chelonoidis abingdonii. The sequence goes on from NC_133769.1 coordinate 89,138,051, forward strand.
GTTCATAAGAGGTTAGGCACAAATCTCAAAATAGTTATTTCCACTCATGCCAAATGTATAACTATTAAAAGTGTGCCTTATTTATAGTGAAGAAGTAGCCAGTACATGGGGGAGCTAGTGCCACCACTGCTGGTGCTGCTGCTACCTAGACCAGCACAGGGGTGGAGCATGAGGCAGGCCCAGGGCTTGGGAGTGGTTTCTTGTACACGCACATGAGGCTGTACACGCACTTGGGACTGTCACCTGATGTGCTGGAATTACCTATAAGCCCATTTTCCCTGACAGTCTGGGACTCCAGAACCCTGCCTTGTTGAGCCAGACACACTAGCCTGCTGAAACACAGACCCAGGTCTGGTCCAGGCCCCTGAAACTGCAGACTTTAACCCAAAAACTGCTCAGCAGGTCATCTAGCTCCAGCACCCAGACACCCAGTTCCCAATGGGAACCAAAACCCAAACTAAATCCATTTGACTCTGTAGAAAGCGTATACAGGGTAAAACTCATAAATTGTCTGCCCTCTATATCACTGATAGAGAGAGATGCACACCTGTTTGCTCCCCAAGGTATTCATCACTTACTCTGGGTTTACTAATAAACAAGAGTGATTTTATTAAGTATAAAAAGTAGGATTTAAGTGGTTTCAAGTAATAGATAGAACAAAGTAAGTCACCAAGAAAAATAAAGCAAAAACACACAAGTCTAAGCCTAATACATTAAGAAACTGATTACAGGTAACATCTCACCCTCAGAAATGTTCCAATAAGCTTCTTTCACAGACTAGACTTCTTCCTAGTCTGGGCCCAATCCTTTCCCTGGTACAGTCCTTGTTAGTTCCAGCAGACATCTCAGTTGGTAAGCAGGGTTTTTTTTCATGACTGGCAGCCCGTTTTGTCCTGTTCCATCCCCTTTTATAGCTTTGGCACAAGGCAGGAATCTTTTGTGTGTACTTGTCCCCACCCTCCCACCTCATCAATGGAAAAGTACAAAGATTAAGATGGATTCCAGTATCATGTGACATAGTCACATGTCACTGTCAGACCCCGTAGTCTCCATTCTTCGTGGGAATCTTTTTTGTCTCTCTGGGTCCCCTCCCCTCCTTCTAAATGGACAAGAAGACAGCGGCAATCAGGGAGCCTTCAGCGGCTTGCCTGTGGGAGGTCCGCCGATCCCGCAGATTTGGCGGCAATTTGGCAGCAAGTACATGGAACCCGCAGAACTGGTGGACCTCCCACAGGCAAGCCGCTAAATCCAGCAGTACTACATTCTTCAAAGTTTTGGGTGTTTCATTTTGCTGTTGGAGAGAATGAGGTGTAACATTTAAATCAAATCACAGTTAGTACTTAAATCCGTATATATTTATCAACTAAATAAAGAATATTCAAAATGTATTTTGTAGCTTTTTGGAATTTTTGGTGCAGCTGTGCTTCCCTTGCTTGGGCTGATGAGCTGCTCCTGGATTGCATTCTTTCCAACTCATCTCAAAGGCAGTATCTAAGATAGTTAATCTATTATATTTTACAATGTATTAACAAGATATCAGAGTAAAACAGAGGTTTTGAAACTGTGGGGTGCACCAGCCCAGGAGGGCACAGAGGAACGTTCGGGGGGCGAATGGCAATAGCAGGTGGTTTGGGCCAGTCTCCCCACCTGGGGTTAGGGAGGGAGCACCACCTCCACCCCCGACTCTTTTTTTTGTCTTGATTGAGGGGGCACGATCAAAAATTGTAACTCAAAGCGGGGGCTCAGCTCAAAGTTTGAATATCACTAGAGTAGAAGAACGGGCATTAGAAGCATTCACTACCTCCCACACATCCCCCAGGAAAGAAAGTGTGATTCATCCCTGAGCCTTAGTGTTCTGCGCCTGATGACTCACACAGGCTAATTACCTGCAAGTCCAAGGGTCCAACCAATCCACAAGCAAGGGTCTAAGCAGGTGATCCCACAGCAAGTATATAGATTTCTAATGAAAGCAGCTACTCCAGTCTGGTCAACATTATTAGCTTGTTGGGGATATTCCTAACTACCTGGTGGTTCTGACATGCTGCTCCAGCTCCAGTCTGCGCCTGCCATGGCTGCTAACCTAGCCGTCCTGAAAGATAGAAAGAAAAATTCAATAAAATTATACTCTTCTGGTAGAATAAAATTAGATGAAAAAAGAACTGTAGCAAAGGGAACTAGCACAGGAAAGGAAAAGGATGTGTGTCAGCCTTCTGAAATGCATTGTATCAAGCTATGGAAAGAGTGTCATTTGCTGTATTAGTTTTGCGCAGTGTATCGGACACTAAAAATAGTATTTGGTTAAATGGGCTCAGCACACATTGCATGAAGAATCTGGATGCTGGTGTTTTTCTTCAAAAACAGAAGTGGAAAGAATGTTATGACACTTTCAGGACAAAGTGTAAAGAAAGGCTTGCTTCAACTATAGTTCTCAGATAACATTGGGGTTTAGAAAAAAGCTTGCCTCCACTGTCTTAATGGCCAACCAGGTAACAAGACTACACAAAATCTCCCTCACAAGCTCAGTTTCTGGAGGCAGCAGGCTCATATATCAGGCACCTCAAGCAATCATCAGCTTGTTACAAAAAAGGGCTGTCAGCATTCCTGTGGAGAACACCTGCACATCCGCCCATTCTTATTAAAAGTTGGCAGTTGAGCAGGAGTTTTAATCTTCATGCTAGAAACTACCTTTCCTTCCTTCATGCCATTGCACTGCTTGATAATGGTCTCTTATTACATATATTGTAACAAAATAGACCATAATTTATATAAATAATATACATACACAGAGAAAAGACTGTCCATAAATAATGTAAGTGTGTGTGTGTATATATCTATATAAGGGCTATCAAGTGATTAACTGAGCGATTAAAAAAAGTATTAGTGATTAATGGTGTGATTAATCGTGCTATTAAACAATAACAGAATACCATTTGTTTAAAAATTTTTGGATATTTTCTACATTTTCAAATACAGCACACAATACCACATGTACAGTGCTCACTTTGTATTTATTTTTATTACAAATATTTGTACTGTAAAAAACAAAAGGAATAGTTATTTTTCAATCCACTTAAGTACTGTAGTGCAATATCTGTATCATGAAAGTTGAACTTAAATGTAGAATTATGTACAGAAAATAACTGCATTCAAATCAAAATGTGTAAAACATGAGCCTACAAATCCACTCAGTCCTACTTCTTGTTCAGCCAATTGCTCAAACAAACTTGTTTACAGTGTCATGTGAAAGAACAGGTGTTTGCATGGCATTGTTATAGCTCGCATTGCAAGATATTTACATGCCAAATGTGCTAAAGATTCATGTGTCTCTTTATGCTTCAGCTACCATTCCAGAAAACATGCATCCATGCTGATGATGGGTTCTGCTCAATAATGATCCAAAGGTGTGCAGATGGACGCGTGTTCATTTTCATCATCCGAGTCAGATGCCACGAACCGAAGGCTGATTTTCTTTTTTGATGGTTCAGGTTCTGTAGTTTCTGCATCGGAGTATTGCTCTTTTAAGACTTCTGAAAACATGCTCCACACCTCGTCCCTCTCAGATTTTGGAAACCTTGGGTTGAGTGCTGTAGCTATCTTTAGAAATCTCACATTGGTACCTTCTTGGCGTTTTGTCAAATCTGCAGTGAAATTCTTCTTTAAAGGAACAACATGTTCTGGGTCATCATCTGAAACTGCCATAACATGAAATATATGGCAGAACGTGGCTACAACAGAGCAGGAGACATACAATTCTCCCCCAGAGAATTGAGTCACAGATTTAACTAATATTTTTTTAACAAGCATTATCAGCATGGAAGCATGTCCTCTGGAATGGTGGCGGAAGCATGAAAGGGCATATGAATGTTGAGCATATCTGGCAAGTAAATACCTTGCAATGCTGGCTACAAAAGTGCCATGTGAATGACTGTTCTCGCCTTCATGTGACATTGTAAATAAGAAACAGGCAGCATTATCTCCCATAAATGTAAACAAACTTGTTTGTCTTACCAATTGGCTTAATAAGAAGTAGATCTGAGTGGACTTGTAGGCTCTAAAGTTTTACATTGTTTTGTTTTTCAGTGCACATATGTAATAAACCTCTAAACTTGTAAGCTGAACTTTCATGATAAAGATACTGTACTACAGTATTTGTATGAGGTTAGTTGAATGAGTGCAAATATTTGTAATAAAAATAATATAAAGTGAGCACTGTACACTTTGATTCTGTGTTGTAATTGAAATCAATATATTTGAAAATGTAGAAAAACATCCAAAAATATTTAACAAATTTCCATTGGTATTCTATTGTTTAACAGTGCAATTAAAACTGAGGTTAATAGTGATTAATTTTTTCATTACAATTAATTTTTTGTTAATTGCGTGAGTTAACTGCAATTAAATCAACAGCGAGAGAGAGAGAGAGAGATGTCCATAAATAAAGAGTGAAAATGTTATCCTTCAACATCAAATGGTATGAAAAGATGCAGAATTTATTATTTTTATTTGCACTGTGATAGTACCTACATTGTCCAGCTCCATTGTGCTAGGCACCACACACACATAAACAGAATGTTAATTTACCATTATAAAAATATTCTAAAAAGGGCAGATAAAGCTCATACCTGATACAGATACAAACGATCAGAAAGAATGGCCCTGAAAATATAGTTAATCATACTAATGAAAAATCTATTATTAAAAATTATGAACTCACAAAATAAATGCTTGCAGATAAGGATGCTTAAACTTCTGTTCATGAAAAAGGCTCAGTAAAGCTACAAATATCTGTGGGTACCAAGAGCAGCTTCTATGCCTGCAGTATAAAATGATGCAAGGATTCCAGTCCAAGGTCAGGCTATTGCCTGAAACTATTTCCATCAGCTGCCAGAACAAACTTCAATCTACAGATACCTTGACCTTGAAGTGAAGCATTCTGGCAAATGGGTGATAGCGTAATATCAAAGAAAAATAAAAGATGTTGCCATTTTTTTTTCAAAATTCAGAGTGTGAAACAATCAAAAATAGTCTGAACTAAATTCATGAAACTAAAAATATTGCAGGTCATGAACAATTTTTTAGTTTTCTCTTTCCCTGCTGCCAATGATTAATTCATAGTCTATTTTGACTTTGTCATTGTCCCAAACCAAATGCATAATAGAGAAAATGTTATGATGAAGATGCATTTGGATATGCAAAAGTTGGATATGTAAACATACTGATGTTCATGCAAAAAAACCTTCAAGGACTACCTAGATTAAAAATATGATAGTTAATTCTCTGAAACATTTGGAATCTACAGTAATATGTAAGTACCTGAATAGAATTATTTTATAGTGACAAAAGCTCTCTTGGAGAATTTGGACAAAATTGCACTGCCCATCTTTGGTAGCTGAGAGAAGATTTTAAGAAAGTCTTCAGGACTAATTTATTTCTAGATATATGCTATGTTTTCCTGGGCTGAAAGTTTCTCTTTGAGTTCTTCATCAAATGAGGAAATTGCATGAATCCAACATTCATAACATTTTTCTGGTTGAGCAAAATATTTTGATCTAAACACTTGTTCTCATTTTGACTTTTTTATTTTACATAATATTACAATAAAATGAAAAAATAAAAAAGTTTAGAAACTAAGTAATATCAAAATCAAAACACTAAACTTTTAATTCCAAAGGTGTCAGAACAGGCAATTTTAACATTGTTGGAGCTTTTTTTCTGGTTCTCTTCCACAATGAAATTTTGGCAAAATTGACCTGACTTTGCTATGTGTTTAGATTTTTGACAGAATACGGTTCCCTCCTAGTTTCTCTGACCAGCTGTGTATAAAGTATCTTCACAGGGAGAAAATGTAGTGTATTAAAGACTTTAGACTAAAGTGGCCTCTAATTTAATGGAGAAAGGCATAACCAGAACCAATGGCTGGGAGTTAAAGCCAGGTAAATGCAAATTAGAAATTAGGCACAGTAATCCTGGTGGAACAAACCACCAAGGGCAGTGATGGATTTCCCACCTCCACCTGTCTTCAGCTCCATGATGGCTGCCTTGTGGAGGACCTGCTGAACCAACCCCAGATGGCTGGGCTCAGTGCAGGGCTGGCAATTGGCAGGGGTGCTGGAACAATTTGTACAGTGGGGGTTGAAGAGCCATTGAACCAAACTATAAACCAGGGGTTCTCAAACTGGGTATTGGGGCACCTCAGGGGGTTGTGAGGTTATTACATGGGGCGTTATGAGCTGTCAGCCTCCACCCGTCAGGGTTCCCTCCCCACTTTGAACTCTGGGGTACAGATGAAAGACCCCCTAAACTTATTTCTACCAGCTTAGGTTCCCCAAGGCACAAATCCTTTCCTTGTCTTTGGACAGTACTGCTGCCATCACCAAGCGATTTAGATAAAAATTCAGGAAACGGACCACTTGGAGTCCTTATTTCTCCAAAATATTTCCCCAAGCCCCTTCACTCCCTTTTCTGGGAAGGCATAAGAATAATAAATTAACCAATTGGTTAGTATATTATCAGCACAAACCAAACCCCTTGGTTTTTAGGACACTGAGAATCAATCAGGCTCTTAAAAAAAGAATTTTATTTTTTTTAAAAAGTAAAAGAATCATACCTTCAAAATCAAGATGGAAGATAAATTTTCAGGGTAAATAAAAAGATTTAAAGCACAGAGGATTCCCCTCTGACTTTGCTTTCCAGTTACAAAACAAAGATAATCTAATGCATTTTTGCCTTACTTACAGGTTTTGTAATTGTAGATGCTCATTTCAGGTATGTTTCCAGGAGATGTTTTTTTTTCCTGCTTGGACTCCCTCTGGGTCCAGAGAGGGACCAAACAAAGAGAGCACAAACAAAACCTCCCTCCCTCAGATTTGAAAATATCTTCTTTCCCCATTGGTCCTGCTGGTCAGGTGCCAATTAAGCCTTTACAGATAAGGCTACTGAGTACAGCTGCCCTGCCTCTATTTATGACAACCCCAAACCTCACTTTGCCTCTAGCATTTACAATAGTGTTAACTATACAAAAAAGTGTTTTTTAATTTATGGGGGGGGGGGTGTCATACTCAGAGGCTGGCTGTGCAAAAGGGGTCACCAGTACAAAAGTGTGAGAACCACTGTAGCTAATAGAAACCACTCCAAGCCAGAGGGTGCTGCAGCCCCTACGGCCATTGGCCAAGGTCACACTGGCTGGACTCGGGTCAGTGGGGCTGTTTAAAACCCAGCTGTGCGCTCCCGGCTCCCTGCAGCGGGCCAGGTTCCCCCGGACGTGCCGGCCGCAAACACCAGCCAGAGCAGGAACCTGCACACGCCGCCCGCGCCACTTGCCCGGTTGCTAAGCAACCGCCGATGTGTACAGGGCAGCAGGATGATGGCGGAGGCCGGGTCCCAGCCGCCGCCGCCGCCTCCCCGCCCTGGGCTGCAGCCGCCGCCGGCTACTTTCTTCGGGGCCCTGGAGCTGGGGAACCCGGTGATCGACAGCTTCGAGTCGAAGCTGCGGGACTTCCTGGGCTTCATGCGCCGGCTGCGGAGCGTGGGAACGGCCGCGCCGCGGGGGCAGGAGCTGCACAGACGCGGGTACAGGCAGAGCGCGGGCGGGGAGGGGGCTGGTATGGTGCTGCCGGGGGGCGCCGCCTGCCGCGGGTGTCAGGCCCGGCCGCTGGGGGCACTTCCCGCGACACACTGCCCCGGCACCCTGCACCCTCCACCCTCATCCGGACCCTGCCCCCCCCCAGACCCTGCAGCCCCCCTGGACTGTAACCCTTATCTGGACCCTGCCCCCCTGCCCCCCCGCACCTGAAGCCCCCCCCACATAACCCTCACCTGGACCCTACCTCTCCTGCACTTGGACTCTGCAGCCTCCCCCGCTCCCCATAGCCCTCATTTAAATCCTGCACACACACACCCCCCAACACACTGGAAACCCTGTGGCCCTCTCGCACCGTAACCCTCATCTTGGGACTCTGCCCCCGTACCTGCGACCCTGCAACCCCCCCCACCCACTGTAACCCTCATTTGGACCCTGCCATCCAATCTCAGGACTCTGCAGCAGCCCCCCCATAACCTCTATCCAGGCCCTGTCTCCCGCACGCACCTCAACCCTCATTTGGACTCTGCCACCCCACCCCGGGACCCTGCAGCACCCCTGTAACTCCTATCCAGCCCTGTCCCCAACCTCTTGCATGTAGCCCTCTCTCATCCAGAGCCTCCCCCCCTGCACCTGGACCTGCAGCACCCCCGCACCATAAACTTATCTGGACCTAGGCCCCCATCCCAGCCCTGGACCATGTAGCCACCTCGTCCGTTCCCTCCTCCTCTGCCCCCCCTCCCGTTACTCTAATCCAGACCTTGCCCACCTTATCCTGCTCCTGGGATGCTGCAGCTTCCCTGCTGACTGTAACCCCTATCTGACCCTGCCCCCACGCTGGGACTCTGCAGCTGCCACCCTGTAACCACCCACTGTGCAGCAGCAGTCAAAAAAGCAAACAGGGATGTTAGGAATCATTCAAAAAAGGATAGAGAATAAGATGGAGAATTCTTATTGCCCTATATATAAATCCATGGTAGGCCCACATCTTGAAACTGCGTACAGATGTGTCTCCTCATCTCAAAAAAGATATACCGGTATTTAGAAAAGTCAGAAAAGGGCAACTAAAACGATTTAAGGGGTTTGGAACAGGTCCCATATGAGGAGACATTAAAAGAGGCTAGCACTTCTCAGCTTGGAAAAGAGACAAGGGGGGATATGAAGAGATATATTAAATCATGACTGGTGTGGAGAAAGTGAATAAGGAAAAGTTATTTACTTGTTCCCATAATATAAGAACTAGGGGCCACCAAATGAAATTAATGGGCAGCAGGTTTAAAACAAATGAAAGGAAGGTCTTCGCACAGTCAACCTGTGGAACTCCTTGCCTGAAGAGGTTGTAAAGGCTAGGACTATAATAGAGTTTAAAAGAGAACTAGATAAATTCATGGCTATTCACCAGGATGGGTAAGGAATGGTGTCCCTAGCCTCTGTTTGTCAGAGGCTGGAGATGGATGGCAGGAGAGAGATCACTTGATCGTTACCTGTTAGGTTCACTCCCTTTGGGGCACCTGGCATTGGCCACTGTCGGTAGAGAGGATACTGGGCTAGATGGACCTTTGGCTGGATGGGACAGTATGGCTGTTCTTATATTCTTATGTTTTTAACCTCCATGCAGATCCTGCCCCTCCCCCTGGGGACAGTGCAGATCCCCTGTAGCCCCCACACTGGGGACTTTGTAGCCCCCCTCCCATAACTCCCATCCAGACTCTGCTCATCCTGTCCCGCCCCAGGGACCCCACAGGCCCTCTGTAACCCCCATCTGGACCCTGCTGTCTCTCCCATGTCCAGCCCTGGGGACCCTGTAGCTCCCCCCAACAAGCCCCATCTGAACGCTCCTCCCCATTGCTTCCTGCAGCCCCGCATCCATACCCTGTGCCCTCCAACAGCCATCCAGCTCTTGCTCCTTCAACCTCCCACTGCTACCTGAAGATCCCCATCCGGACCTTGCTGCCTCCCTGTGTAACCCCCATGTGGATTCTGTCCCCACCTCCCCCCGCAACAGCCATCTGGACCATGCCCCTCTACCGACCCCTGTACCCACCATCTAGACTTTGCCCCCCATCGCCACTTCCCCCTGCAACAGCCATCTGGACCCTGACCCCCTGCAATCCTTCTCTGGCTCCTGATCCCACATATCTTCCTCCACAGCCGTCCTCTTCCAACCACTGCTTTTCATCCCTCCCACTGCAATCCTCATCCAGCCCCTTGCCTCCCTCCTGCAATCCCCTTGAATCTACTGTCTCTTCCTGCTGCCCCCTTACCTGGCAGTCTCCTCCAGCCACTGCCTCTTTCTGCTGAGTCTTCCTGAATTACCCTGTCAATTCCCATCCAGTTACTATCAGCCCCTGCAGGCTCTCTTATCTGCTCTTTGTAGCTCTCTGCCATCATACCTCCCCCACCTCTAATCTTCCTGTCCCCCAACCATCTACTCAGATTTTCTCCTCAACTCAAATTTATCTCCCTCCTTTCCACTATGCTGGATTTCCATCTAGTGTCACATGTACTTTACAGTGTTCCCAACTCCAGGTGTTTAAAAACAAAAACCAAAATTTGCTTAAAAATTTAGATTTAAAAAAAAAAAAATCTTACTTGGGTTCTTATTTGCCTTCTGTTTTTTCAGCTGTTAGGGTTTGTGTTTTTCAGCTTTTCTGCACAATCATGAAGTCTAGAAACTTATGTTGTCTCGTAGTCACATGACTTCAGATAATTGGGGGAGAGGGTTAAGAAAAACACTAGATAGTGTGATAGTTGCAACACTGCACTTGGCCACCTGGGAGTTGCCCTTGCTTTTCATTATGAAAATCAGGTCACCCTGCTCATGACAGTGACAAATCAGCAGTGAGTGGGTATGAATTAGAGGTCTGCTTGGGCCTAATTTTAAAAGCTGCTCGAATTTGAGGTGAGCACAGCTGACCCAAACCTGATAGAAGAATGTTGAATTGTTTTCAGAACTGACCAGCTCCAAACCTGACACTTCCTCCTGAAATTGGATGAGCGCTGGTGCCTCCTCCTTGGGGCTTGGCCTGGTGGGGACTTTCTGCTCCCCATGCCTGTGATCTGTCTCTGGCTGCCTCCTGCTCATGGGGTCAGAGTGGCGGTGGCTGCGTGCCCCGCTTCTGCCTGCTGTCATTGCCTCACTGTCTTTGCTGTGTGTGCTGCAGAGTGCAAGGTACTGCAACTTAGCACACTCACTCCACAGCGCACACAGAGCACAACAAGGTGGTGGTACGTGGCAGGTTGGGGACATGCAGCCCCTGTCATGCAGACCCCACTGGCAGGAGGAGGTGATCAGAGATGACATAACCCAAGCCTAAGAAAGTCTGGTTGTTCTCACACCTGAACCCGACACTTCTAGTCCGATCCTGTCAGGGTCAGGTTGCAAGGCTCTAGTGGGAATAACTTGGACGCCTACACAGGTACATAAATGTAGACCCATGTATCTGTCCATGTCTATTTACACACACAGTTTTATGCACATGGATGTAAGCATATCATATAGCTATGCATATTCATATGTATTTGTGCACCTTTGTATGTATATACATGTGGGTGCACTTATGTGTATGGATGCACAATCTCTAAATTTTTATAATGAACTGTATATGCAGCAGCCAGGAAAAAATATCTGATTCATGCTGTGCATTTATGTGTGTCTGTCTCTTTATATGTGCTTGTAATATATATTTGCATGGTGACCATCACTATAATATTTAGACTCTATGATATACACTTACTTTTTCCTTCAAGGAAGACAGGTAGTTCTAAAAAATACCACCTGAGCAGAAAGTATCAGGTGGTAGCTATGTTAGTCTGTATCCACATGTAACCCTTCTGCCCGTCTGAGTTGGTGCAACACAGGCCGGGTTCAATATCTAGGGGTTCCTTTTCAATAATGCAATGCAAAACCGGCTCGAGCCCCCAGCCAGTGACCTGGGACAATTACATACCAACCCCCGGGCGCCTTCCCCTCTCGCAAGCATGGAGTCTGAGTGTAGCAAAATCCTTTTAATCAAAGAGGGAAACAATGCAGCATATGTTGCGGAAACACCACAAACAGGATTCATAACACAAGCCATGAGCAAAAGACCTGCCCCCAAGTAAGTTCGGCAGTATCCTTTTCCCCTCATGGTCTTAAGTCCAGCAACCCAAAAGATCACCCAAAAGTCCAAAACCCCAAAAGTCTCTGTCCCTGGTCAGTGCAGCCCTAGAGTTCAAAAGTTTATCTGCAGAGTTTTACCTCTCAGCCCCAGGGAGAGGGCATGGCAATGTTAAGGGGCACCTTACGTGGCCTGAGGTTGACTGCCCCGCCTCTCCCGGGGGGTTCTGCCACAGCCTTCACCACAAGCCACTCTACCAGCCCCTCCACTCCAGCCATTCCACGAACTGCTCTGCTCTGCCAGCTGCTCCGCTCCACCAACTATCCTACGAGCTGCTCCAGTCATCCTGCAAACTGCTCCACTCCACCAGCCACTCAGCAACGTAGCTTCAGGCCCCCTCCCCCGACAGCACTCAGTGATTTCAGCTCTTAGTGATTTTAGCTTGTAGTAGGGGAGCCTCAGTGCTGGTGTACCATTAGCCCAACGTGAATTCAGCTCAGCAGCCTGTAACTAGACTCCTAATAGAATTAAAATTAGCTCTGATATTCTGTATTAGAGAGAGTAGAAGGTACAATTAGCATTTCAAGCCCTCAAAAGGGGCCCACACCATCAGGTACAAATAACTGTCCCCAACATCTCTCAATTCACTAGGTTTTGGAACCCATGTCCCTTGTCTAGCGAGTGCTACTTAGGTGATGGCAAGTCCTTCTGGCATAAAACAGTTTCATTGTCCTTATTCACATAATCAGAGTAACAATGCTTTATTCTTCCTGCCCCAATAACAGAGAAACTAGCGATCCCACAGCAGCCAAAGTGACCATTTGGGCTGCTGTGGATTTATGCTAGGTGTGGTGGGTGTGCCTATGCAAACAAGATCAGCCCCTGAAGTTCTTTTCCACAACTCGCCACAATTCACCACCAGATGTTAGGGTAGAGCTCATCCTGATTGCTTACACACAAAAACTCATGCCCAAATAAATCTGTTAGTCTTTAAGGTGCCACCGAACTCCTTGTTGTTCACCTGAGCAGAGTTCTTACTCCTGATTCTCAGCACTCTAGTATGGGGCAGGTGGAACTTCCCAAGGTGTCAGCATTTTTCATCCCTCTGGACAGTGGTGGTGGGTTGTGTCATGAACCAACTTCCTATCACCCAACTCTAGCTCTTGGAACTTTTTAGTTAACTGAAACAATGAGCTGTTGAACCTTTCCATCTGGCACTCTGACTTTGCAACGCAGCAGTGATCAGCTTTGGGTGTCCATTTCTGTTGTAGACCTTCCCACTAAGGTCATTTTTTTTTTAATTGATACACTTGTTTTCCCATAATTCTTTCATCCAGGATGACTGTTAGGCTCAGGCGTTCCATCAGGGTGCATCAGTTTCCAGGGGGTTGGGGATGTTCAGGTATATGATCAAGCTTTTATTTCAGCTTCTAGGTGCTTTGGCATCTTCACTTGGTGTTTTGGACTGCTTTCCTTATGGAGTTCATAGATTCCAAAGCCAGAAGGGACCACTGTGATCATCTAATCTGACTTCCTGTAGCAGGCCCTAGAACAGGGGTTGGCAACCTTTTGCACATGGCCCACCAGGGTAAGCACCCTGGCGGGCTGGGCCAGTTTGTTTACCTGCTGCGTTGGCAGGTTCGGGTGATCGCGGCTCCCATTGGCCATGGCTTGCCGCTCCAGGTCAATGGGGGCTGCGGGAAGCAGAGTGGGATGTGCTGGCTGCCGCCTCCTGCCACTCCCATTGGCCTGGAGCGGTGAACCGCGGCCAGTGGGAGCTGCGATCGGCCAAATTTGCAGACGCGGCAGGTAAACAAACCGGCCCAGCCCTCCAGAGTGCTTACCCTGGCAAGCTGCATGCAAAAGGTTGCCTTTCCGTGCCCTAGAACTTCCCCAAAATAATTCTTAGAGCATATCTTCTAGGAAATACATCCGATCTTGATTTAAGAATCGTCAGTGATGGAGAACCCACCATGACCCTTAGTAAATTATTCCAGTGTTTAATTACTCTCATAGTTAAAAAATTGCGCCTTATTTCCAGTCTGACTTTGTCTAGCTTCAATTTCCAGCCATAGGATCATGTTATATCTTTGGTGGCCCTGTTTGTAGAGCTTCATCATCTTTCACTTTGGTGCTTTGATATTTTTTAAGCCTTCATTTGTTGCCTCAGAAATTCGTTCTCTCTTTCCTTTGGCTGTTCTTTATTCTTTTTTAAAATGTCAGTCTCCACCTAGACTCCTCAGAGGAAGGAAGACGACTCAGTAACTTCAAACATTGTGCTGCAGAAAAATGTGTACTGAATCTGATCTGTAAATGTCATCCCAAATACTCAGTGATGAGAAGAATGCATCAAAGGCATTCTTGAGGCACCCTTCTGCAATACCAGAAAGTCCAGGACTTCAGAATACTGTGTAGGAGAAATCCTTGAAGTGAAAACCTAAATCAGCTCTTCTGCTAAGAACTGGGATTCTGCAGGTGCTGCCTATATCAGCACAGACTTAGCTCACTTCAAGGCCCAGCAGGGCAGTTTCACATCCCAATTATTCTGCCCTGTCCACCTTGAAGCTAGGAACTGATGCCCTCTTAGTCTTTATCCTTGAAGTAAGTAGTACTGAGCAGTTCATCTGACATTTATCATCTCCAAATAAGAAATGTCAGCAAGAAATGCAGGGAGAGAGAGCACTCACTTCTAAACTTCCAGCTCCAGGCAGCATTGCATGAAAACTTTCAGCATCCTCCCTTCAGATTCAGTATAGGAAGATGGAGGTAGGAATTCTGAATGGCAATTTGTATTCAGGTACCTCACCAGATCACAGATATTCATCTCTGAGGTTGCTTAGAAAGCTGCTGTATTGCTTTCCTCTTTTCTTGTATCAGGCATTGTTGGAACTCTTGTCATAAGGTATAATTCCCAAATTTGAACCTTAGTGTCCACAATTTGGGTACCTGCATGAATTCCTCTAAGCTTAATTACCAGCTTAGATCTGATAGCACTGCCACCACCCAAAAATATAGTGTTTTGGGGCACACTGATCTCCCCAACTTTCCCTGGGGACCAAGAACCCAAACCCCTTGGGTTCTTAAAACAAGGAGAAATAAACCATTCCCCCTTTTTTCCCCCTCCCAGACTTTCCCTCTCTGGGCTATCCTGAGAGATACTGAACCAACCTCTTTAAATCACAATACAGAGAAGCATGTCCCTTCCCTTCCACAAAGAGGCAAACAGATTCAAGGAAAATAGAGAGAGATTCTACCTCTCCCCCCACCAGTCCTGGTGAGTTATCCCAATCCCCTGGGATAAAACAAGGGAAACAAGAAAAAAATCAATCAGGTTCTCTAAAAAGAAATCTTTTAATAAAAGAAAGGAAAAGTAAAGAATTATCTCTGTAACTTCAAGATGTAAATATACAGGGTCCTAAACCTTACAAACACTAGAAGAACTTTTCCCCCAGTACCAATACAAAATCAAAATATTCCCAGCAACTACACATATAAAAGTTAACCAGCCAGATCCACAATTGCAAATAGAGTAAAACAAACAAAAAGCCTAAACCGCCAGTTTTTACTTACTATTTGAACAGAAACTTAGAGAGCCTGTAGTAACGTCTGGTCTCTCTCAGACCCCCCGAGAGAAGAAAAAAAAAACAGACAAAGAACACACACAAAAGTTTCCCTCCACCCAAATTCAAAAATATCTTGTCTCCTGATTGGTCCTCTGGTCAGGTGTTTGGGTCCCTGTTTGTTAACCCTTTCCAGGTAAAAGAGACATTAACCCTTATCAATCTGTTTATGAGAACTCTCAACACAGTTGAACCATTTTTTGTGTTTGAAACACCAGTCCTGGAAAAGGTACTCTTGGTTTCTCTTGTAGTGAGGATCACAGCACGGTCAGTGTCAGTGCCTTCTAATGCATTTGTATATACTCGAGAATCCATTATAGTTTTGTCAGTCCAGCTGTTTGTGAGGGTATAGATTGATATTCTGAGTGACAATAATAGTTACTATTTGAATTTAGAGGAGGATGAATACTCTTCTAACTCCAAATATATTTACACTGCAGAAGAGAAGTAAACTTCTCCATTACAAGTGCCAGGAAGTTTGAAAACTAGTTTATAAAGCTGTGAACTCGGTCTTGCATTAGTGCAGAGAGCCTTTGCATCTGATAGCTAAGTACTGAAACCTTAGATTGGTTATATTCCAAATTTCTGGGTTCTAATGTGAGGTCCAATAGAAGGCTGAGGGCCTACATTACACCAAGGTCACCCTTTTCCCCTTGGAATTTGAAGGTGATTTATACCTTTCTTCTTTGATATTTGTATTTTTGTATCTGAGCAAATTATTTCTTTTTCATGTGATTGGCCAATTTCTGTTTTGAGGAGCCTTCATTTCCTGCTAAAATCAGGGACTGACTGGAAGGTTACAAAGGTGGCTTTATGGGTTCCAAATATCATTTGACCAATAGAGGAGGTGACTTGCACTGCAGCCCACTCCTGCTGCTCTTGTAAGGGGCTTGGAGACTTCCATTTGTTTCATATTAGGGAGCACAAGACCCAGGAATAAGAATCTTGTGAAAAGGATGTCTTCAAAGTGTAGCTCCTCTGTTTCCTTTCTTCCTTATTTATAAGTTGTTACTTCTGAGTAGCTCTGTTATGATTGCTGAGGCTGCTCTGCAGGTGATTTCTTAGGGGATTACCTGCAAAAACAGATGTTTGGCATTGTGAAGATTTGTAACTTAATTCTTTAATGGAGTCCTCCTCTGAAAACCCCCTGTGCTTGTTAGTATGAGCCTGGTTTCCAACCAGCTATCATGTCCCCATTTGAATGTGGCTTTCTCAATTAAGTACAAAGAGAAAGCTGGTCTGAGACAACAAAATCATATCCATTTAGAGTTTTAAACACAAGGACCCCATTATTCAAATTACAGCCAGTATAGGAGTCAGAGTAGTAGCATGAAGTAGCCAGTCCACTCTACTTAGCAGGCAGGCTGCCCTTGAGGCTCAATCACAGTTTACTGGAGACCTGTTGGATTAATCAGAGATGGAGTTTGTTACGTGAAATCATCCTTGGTGATAGCAGTATAGATAATTGTGGTCTGGTCTGTGACTGAAACATAAGAGAGTGGTCACCTGGCCCGGCAGAAGGTGACATTTTTGGCCACTGGTGATATCTGATATTGCCAGAGGTATGTCTACACAGCAATTAAGCACTCACAGCTGGCCCACATCAGCTGATTGGGCTCCTGGGATTCAGGCTATGGGGCTGTTTAACTGCAATGTAGATGTTCAGGCTCGGGCTCCTGAATATCTGCACCACAATTAAACAGCCTGCAGCCTGAATTCCACAAGCACAAGTCAGCTGACATGGGCCAGCTGTGGGTGTTTAACTGCAATGTAAACATACCCTTAGAATACTTCTTTAGTAAGGCAGTTTTTCTTTTGCTTTTTCTCTGCCACCCCCAGTACATATGTCCTTATCTATTCCAACTATTGTAATTTTCTTGTACACTTCATGCTAGATCCATCTCATGCCAGAAGCTGTCTAGTCAGTTCTCTTCTTATTCCTGTCATATATGCCATAGTACGAAAAATATCTGTTTTTATTTCAGGATCCAGTAATTACTTAGTTTATGACTGCCTGACATGCTTTGTTACTTTTGACATTTTTCTTTTCTGTCCTTTTCATTCATTTGTTCTAATCTAATGATTTTTCCATATTGTAATCCATTGAGTTTATTTAAAATACCAAATAGTTTTTTTAAGACTGAACATCTTTCAACATCCAGTGATTTTCAACATTTTTCATATTAGCTGGAAAGTGGGACACATTTTACACCTCTTATGACCCTGTCAGAATACTTCAAAGGAATTTGTATGTTAGAACATTTTGATAAGTACTTATGTAGGAAGTAATTCATCCTAATGTAAATTCATTGTGATAAAAGCTTGAAACTTGATGGTTGACTTGTTTGCTCAAATCAATATTAATAATTACTTGGTTTTTAAATTCATAATGTTCATATTGTTTCAGGTGCATGTGGAAGAAAGAGCTCTTTAATGGCTAACGTAACTGGAATTTTTATTATTCATTTACTTGATATAGCAGGCCTGTTGCCAGCTTTTAATGTGTAACTTTTGTCTCCTGCTGTTTGTTTAGAGCAAACACTTTGTTTAATATTTGGATCAAGTATAAGCCTCGACTGCCAGATTGGTATTACAATGAAAAACTTCTGAAAGTTGGTGACCTCCTTATTCAGATCAAAGTAAGTCATATTAAATAGAAAAGATTCTACTCCCACGTCTGTGTTTCATTGTGTGTTTCTGTGTTGGGGTAACATTTAATTATACTTTACTGGAAGCTGTTTTGAATATGAGATAAATTAATAAAAATAATTCTAATTGCAGTTGGTGCATTGTGGCCACAGCTTATTACACTGAGCGTAATTGTTTCACTGTCGCATTGTGCTCCCCCATCTGTTTCTTGTGCCCACCTGTTGTCTTAGACATAAGATGCAAGACTAAAAACTCTTCAAGGCAGGGCCCATCCTTTCATTATGTATGTATAATGCTAGCACGGTGGGACTGCAGTCTCTGACAGGGGCCTCTAGGTACTCTTTCAGTACAAATTAATAATAGTAAAAATAATGGGCCTGCGTTAGTGAGTACATGTCTTTTGATGTCTGCTGAACAGGAGCTCAAACCTTACCACATCCTTCCCCATGGGTGTCCTTAAGAGGAGGCCCTGCCAGCCCAGTTTATTGCCGGGGATTTTGAGGGTTAATTCCTAGCCAGGTTTCAGAGACGGTTCAAGAATGACTACTTACTCCTGGGGGAATTCTGCACCACTGCATGCATGCATAATTAATGTGCCACCTATAATCTTTTCTCACAGAAAATAACTTCTGCTGGAAAGTTGCTGCAGTTCCACCTTTTGCCCACCAGGGGCCACTGTGGCACTAAACTAGAGCAGCTGCCAATAGGGAAGGGAAGAGATTGCCTGTCTGGTAGTGCTGTCCCTGTGAGGCCAGGTCAGGAAACAGGGGATATGGGGGGACAGAGAGTGTGGGGCTGGGGGGGATGTCACAGACTGGGTTTCCTAAGGGCTATTGGGGAAGGACCAGCTGGCGCAAGGGCTGAATGGGAGTGGAGGTGCTTGGCCACATGGGGACAGGGGAGGGGGTTCAGGGTCATATGTGGGAAGGGGAATGGCTGAGGGGGCAAAGAGACACATGGAGATGGGGGAGGGGGTGCAGGGCCATATGGGAAAGGGAATGGCTGAGTAGGGGCATAGAAACACATGGGCACAAGTGGGAGGGATGCAGGGACACATGGGGATTGGGGCAAGGGACTGGCAGAGGGGGTACAGGGACATCTGGGGACAGGGAGGGGATGCAGGGATACATGGAGGGTGGCTGAGTGGGGTGGAGGGACACATGAGGATGGAGGAGCAGATGCAAGGACACATGGGGGTACAGGGACACATGGGGACAGGGGCAGATGTGCCTGACTCAATGGGAGAGGCTAGGGATCAGCCAGGGTCTGCATAGAGGAGGCTACCTACCTCCCTCTGAATCTGTTTCATATTTCTCTTATGCATACTCAACAATTCTCCAGGTTCACTCCCAGTCTCCTTTCCTCTCCCTCATCTCCTCCATTACCCCAGACTCCCCCAAGCCTTTGCACTGCTTCTGAGGGGGGCAGGAAATATGGTTCTGTATTATAGTTTAGATGAATTACTCAAAATTCTATATTTATATGCCTAGTAAGGAATCTATTTGACAAAAAACATTTTCTGAATCTTTTTCATTGTCTGTATTGTTACAGACATACTTGCTGACAGGTATTTTGACATACATTACCAAAATAATTGATAGTGGTGTGATTATAGTGTGTTTATGTTGAGAAATAATATATGTAGAATTTTAAAATATTGTGTGCAGATTTTTTAAAATTTTTTGGTGTAGAATTCCCCCAGGAGTAAGGCTGGAAGGTAATTACTTGCAACTGAACTTACATAGGACTAGAGGGTTTCACACTTCCGAGGCTGAGCTTCTTGCACATACCTGGCCTCCTTGCATTCCTCCAGGACCTCTCACAAGCTCCCTGCATGCCATCCCCTCTGTTTCAAGGATTCCCTGCAACTTCCCCAATCTCCCCCTGACAGAGGTTTTGCGTATTCCCTATTCCCCACTCCTCCCATACTCAGATGCCCCATTCCAGCAGCTCTGTGTGTACCCCTGTTTTCACATCCCTCACATGCCCTCCATTCTTCTCTAATCCCCACGGAAAGGGCTTAGTGTGTACCCCATTCTGCCCTTCTTCCCATGGCAGTGGCTATGTGTGCCTCATGTGAGATTCCCCCATTCTCTCCCTCCAGTGGTTCTGCATTCCCAATTTCTCCCTCCCACCTGTTCCAGGGTCTCTCTTTTTCTCCCCCATGGCAAAAGTTCTATCTACACCCATTCCCTCCAATTTTCCCTCCTCCCATAGCAGGATTCCCCATTCCCGCCCCCATGCTAGGGAGTCTGTGTGAACCTTCATTACCACCCCTCCAGGGTTGATTAATCAAAACAGTTTAAATCATCATTAAAATCAGCAAGCAGGAAACCTAGATTTAAATAATTATTTTTAATTATGTTTAGCATTTATACTTTAGTTATTTTCCTCAAGAAAGATTGATATTAGTTGATTGGTAACGATTAAAATATGTTGACTTACAACAAATTTAACCTTTGCACTAAATGTGGTGCTTTTTTTGACTAACCAAGAGGATACATTGTATCTACATACATTTATTTAAATAATTATATAGCTTAACATACCTTTATTCAGATGCTTAATATTTACATTTTTACTAAATTAGAAAATAGTGAATGATACATTTCTTATTAACTAAATGATGAGTAATTTTTTTTACTTGCAGTTTGTGTACAGCTCTGTTCAGCTGGAAATTCAATTTAAAATGCACAAAAGCAGCCTTTTTAAAATCGAATAAAACTACTTTATATGTTCTGGGTAAATAAGAAAATGTTTATGAAAACATGTCTTGCTTTTAAAACTAACTGATTTAATAAACAAAAGAAGTATTATCTGTAGTTAGTGAATTTAACTGATTGTGTCTGCTAACTATGTCCTTCAAGATTTTAGAACTAGTAGCATATACTCTCACATGTAGTTTTTATTCATAGATTGGAAAAGGGAAACAAGCTTTACTGCATTTTCAGTGCCTAATTGGTTTCTTAACTTTGAATGAACTAGTCATTGAACTGAACTAGTTGAATAAGCTGAAATTAAGAAAATATTAACAAGAGGCAACTACTGGCAAAAGCTGGTTTAGCACTTTAATAAACTATTGTTCCATGTGCTTAGCCAGTGACTCAAAACACTTACCTGATGAAACTTTCTTTAAAACTTGGCAACAAACATGTAGAACCTAATATTTTTTGCATTTAAGTTGTATTATTTTAATAGAGTATAATAAGTTTAGACTTCAACATAGATTAGATTATAAATAGGTTTAATTTTAAAAAGTAAACTTGTATTTAATTTAAATTTTTAAAAAATCTGATTTTTAATTTTTTTTTAAATTATTGATTTTAATCAACCGTGCCCTATTCCCTACCACCCATGCCAAGGGGCTCTGTAGGCTACCTTTCCCACCATCCCCCCATGCTGGGGCTCTGTTCGCCATTTCTTCTTCCTGCCATATGAGGTTCCCCCAATTTTCCCCATCATAAGAGTCCTCTATTCTCTCCCCCATGCCAGGGGGCCAGCCATGCAGGTCAGCTGTGGATGCATCTCACTGGTCAAGAGAAGGAGTATTGCCATGAAATTGGCCCATGTCTATATTGCGGTGGATTTGGCCTTAACTTATTCAATAAGAATGCGGACTCTCTATCTCCTCATCGGCCTTACTAATGTCCCATCTATCTCCAGCAAGGACCAAGATCCTGTTTGGGTGATTTACACCCTATTGGAACCAGAACTCATGACTATTCTAACTATCTTGTGATGCCGTTTAGTCTTTCAAGAACACTAACCACTCCTCAGCATTTTGTTAAAGACATTTTTAGGGACACTTTAAATCAATTCCTCTGTGACCAAAACATTTGCCCTAGTGCTGAAATATCTCTGTGAGCATGGGTTATATGCAAAATTAGAAAAGTGTGAGTTTGACCAGGAATTTCTAGGTTATATAGTCTCTTCAAGTGACACCAACATAGGCTGACAGAGTACTTACAATCACGAACTGGGCAGCCCCAAGAAATGTGCATGAAGTTCAATGTTTCCTTGGATTTTCAAATTTGTAATGATGTTTTATTAAGGATTTTGCATAATTGGTGGTCCACTATGACTGCATTGCTCTGGAATAATGTCTGATTTGCCTGGACACGGGAAGCTAAGTCTGATTTCGACCTTTTAAAGGAGGCATTTATGTCAGCGTCTATTCTGTTGCACTCAGATCCTGCAAAACCTTGTATAGTTGAGGTGGACACACCAATGTGGAAGTTAGAGCAGTACTATCACCATGCCATGGACCCCGGAATCTACTCCATCCATGTGGATATTACTACCATAACTCACACTCGCATAGCAGAATTACGAGATGTACAATACAAAGCTATTCACCAATAAAGCTGCCTTTGAAGATTGGCACCACTATCTCAAGGGCATGTGTCAAGGTTCCTCCCCCACTCTGAACTTTGGGGTACAGATGTGGGGACCTGCATGGACACTTCTAAGCTTAACTACTAGTTTAGATCTGGTAACACTGCCACCATCCAGAAATTTCAGTGTCTGGAACCCTTCCTGTCCCCCCAAAACCTTCCCCTCCCTGGGCAGCCTTGAGAGGCTTTTTCACCAAGTTCCTGGTGAACACCGATCCAACCCCTTGGATCTTAACACAAGGAGAATTTAACCATCCTCTCTCCTTCCCCCCAACCTGGTGCGTCCAATCCAATCCCCCTTGACTTAAAACAAGAAAAATAAAATTGGTTTAAAAAGAAAGCTTTAATTAAAGAAAGAAAGGTAAAAATCATCTTTGTAAAATCAGAATGGAAAATACTTACAGGTAATCAAATTCATATAGCCACAGAGGAACCCGTCTAGCCTAGGTTCAAAGTTACAGCAAACAGAGGTAAAATCCTCTCAGCAAAAAGGAACATTTACAGGTTGAGAAAACAAAAATAAGACTAACACGCCTTGCCTGGCTGTTACTTACAAGTTTGAAACATGAAGAACTGATTCAGAAGATTTGGAGAGCCTGGATCGACATCTGGTCCTCTTAGTCAAAAGCAAAACAACCCCAAAAGCACAAACAAAAGACTTCCCCCTACCAAGATTTGAAAGTATCTTGTCCCCTTACTGGTCCTCTGGTCAGGCATCAGCCAGGTTTACTGAGCTTCTTAACCCTTTACAGGTAAAAGAGGCATTAACGCTTAACTATCTGTTTATGACAGCATGCAATTTACAGTCCAACAATTTACAGATCATAAAAATTTGGAATATCTGTGGACCACAAAAAACCTGAACCAATGCTCTTTTTTCATCTGCAGATTTAACTTCGTTTTGACGTACTATCCGGGCATCGAGAACAGCAAGCCCAATATACTCTCATAAGGGGGAATAACTAGGAGAAAGAGCTTGTAATTTTGCCAACACTTTAATACCTAGGGATTTGCTGTCCCTCATTTGATTCTCATTATCTATTGACCCATTTGCAGCAGTCAGGGTGACTCAGAATGCTGCCAGTGACCACCATCTAACTCCAAATTCCTGATCAAAGATGGGATCTTTTATTTTAAGGGCTGTATCTCTGGCCACCCATGGCTTTAAATACTTAAACTTTGTCATGATTCTCCTCTGGCTGGCTACTTTGGTGACTTTGAAACATGAGGACTAGTTTCTTAACATTTTTGGTGGCCGAAGATGCAGCCCTTCATCATAAGAACGTAAGAATGGCCATGCCAGGTCAGACCAATGGTCCCTCTAGGCAAGTATCCTGTCTTCCCACAGTGGCCAGTTCCAGATATTTCAGAGGGAATGTAGAGAACAGGGCAATTATCAAGTGATTTATCCACTATCATCCATCCCACAAACACCTTCTTTTCCTTTGCCTCCCCTCCCAGTTGCTGCCAACTTCCCATCCTAGACAAGCACCGATGCCTTCCCCTACCTTTATCATCTTCAAACCCTCATGCTATCCTTTTCCTCACAAATGCATGTTCTTGACTCTTTTCCATTGTCATCCACTGTGCTGCCACTAATCAACAAGTTCCAGTCTCTTAGAAGACACCTTGCTTCCAGGTGTCATCTATTCAGAAATTGCGTAGCATTCTTATTAACAGTTAGGCATCTGGAATGAGACCACTGCCCATAATGCTGACCAGTATTGTCTCATTGTTTTCTTATGCTCTTTCTGTCTATATTTGTCATGTTTCTGAATAAAAAAACCCCATGACTCATATTTGATTACCCCAAAGATTCTAATGCTTTCTGTGGATGACTTTATCATTGTAAACTACATTACAAAATGTTTTCCTGACTTTTCAGCATAGGCCTGGGTGAGTCTACTTCACCTCCAGTTATTGTGCTACATTGCCTTTTGTTAAATGAGTGTAAAATAGTATAATACACATTTTATAATTTTGAACAGAAAAATAAAATGTGAAATCTATGAATAACATATTCTTCACATTCCAGGAATATAAGCTAGCACTTTTACAATGTTACGGACGGTATCTTCAGCAGTTCAGTTCAATAAACCTTGACGAGGTAATAGCAGATGTGAATCAATTTAAGTCCGTGTTTTTTCCAAATGGTTTTGGTGATAAAAGTGCTGCACTTACGGTAGGTATAAACAAGAAAGAGTTTTAACAAAATTGTTAATGATTTCAAAATAAGAGGCCTTTATTAAGCTTCATCAAATGTATATTAGACTGTTGCACTAACGAGAGGTAGATTTACTAATACCTGGAGCTCTTTAATCGTTCACATATCCAGAATAGGAAATAACACACGTCTGCAGAGCTCCCTGCCACAAGATATCATTGAGGTTAAAAAAGAATTCACAATTATATGAATGCTGAGAATATCCAGAGTTATATAATTAATGATTTTAAAAAAGTTTTGGAAGGAATATAACCCCTCATGCTTCAAGGCATAATCCAACCTCTAACTAATTGAGGTTAGGTAGACAATTTTCCTGTGGGCAGGTTACTCCATGACCAGGGTTTCTCCTCCAGAACAGCTGGTATAAACTACTGTCAAAGACAGGATATAGACCAAAGTTGATGACTGGTCGCTGATTGAATGTGTCAATTTTTGTGTTCCTACCTTATGTGAAAACAAGGCAGTCAACACAATTAGAACTTTGTACTGTAAATTGTGTAATTTCTGTGTAAAAATACTACACATAAGCTGCTTGATGACAAAGCAGCATCATACTGCTATCAATATATTCTTTTCTGGGTATTAAATAAAATAGACTGATAAATAGTTATACATGGTCATTAGTTTCATCTGTAAATGATGAAAATTTGTAGGAAAGCCAAATGACCTCAGGGAAGGTGTAAACATTCCTTTGTGTTATTGCTACAAGAGACCAAGGGCTTGTGATAGGTCCTTTGGTATGAGTAAGGCAGGGCAAGGTGAGAGGAAGGCATCACAAAAATAATGCATTCTGTCCCAGCAGCGCTTTATTGGGTATTTGGATTTCTCCCTGAGCTAGGATAACTGGGAAAGCACTTGTGATTATCAAGTACAGCTGACCTTAGTTAGGGGTAAAGCCTTAAAAAGGGCCTTAGATTTTTTGTTTTTCTGGGAAGAGATGGAATGAGGTGATTTGCTTAGAATCCAGGACAGGGAGCTCTGGAAATATGAAAGCCACTATTTGTTTTGGTATTTAAAGACTGTTCAGCCTCAAGAAGGGAATGTGGTCAGAGGTTTCATTAGTCTGTTTTATTTTGCTTTTTCAAGATAATTTTTAAAATAAGTCTAAAGTTCCAGAAATGGTTTCCTTTACTTAACTTGCAATGTGTTGTTTGTCCATCATCATGGACCTTGGAAATGCCACAGGATCTAATTTCAAAATGGAAGGTGCCTAAATTAGAATGCTTATGTCATGGTACAATTCCCCACTCTGAACCTTAGCATCCAAAAGATGGGGTACCAGCATGAATTCCTCTAAGCTCAATTACCAGCTTAGTACTTGTAGTGCTGCCACCAACCAGGAATTCCAGTGCCTGGTACACTCTGGTTCCCCCAAAACCTTGCCCGGGGAACCCAAGACCCAGACCCTCTGGATCTTAACACAGGGAAAGAAAACCCTTTCCCCCACCATTGCCTCTCCCAGGCTTCCCCTCCCTGCTTACCACTGGAAAGATTACTGTGATTCAAACTCCTTGAATCACAAACAGAGAGGAAATTTACCTTCCTCCCTCCCTTCTCTTCCCTCTCAGATCTTCCCTGAGAGAGAAAGTAATCCTAACACAGAGAGAAATTAACCTTCTCTCCCCTTCCCTCCTTCTCCCCACCAATTCCCCGGTAATCCAGACCGCGTCCCCTGGGGTCTCACACCAGAATAAAAAAAAAAAACAATCAGGTCTTAAACAAGAAAAGCTTTAATTAAAGCGAGAAAACAGTAAAAATTATCTTTGTAATTTAAAATGGAATAGGTACAGGGTCTTTCAGCTGTAGACACTGGGAAACCCTCCCAGCCTAAGTATACAAGTAAAATTAAAATCTTTCAGCAAAATACAATTTGAACTCCTTCCAGCCAAATGCACTTTGCAAATAAAGAAAACAAACGTAAGTCTAACTTGCCTTATCTACCTAGTACTCAGTATTCTGAATTTATAAGAGCCTGTATCAGAGAGATTGGAGAGAAACCTGGTTGCATGTCTGGTCACTCTCAGAACCCAGAGAGAACAACAACCAAATTCTAACAGCACACACAGAAAACTTCCCTCCCACAAGATTTGAAAGTATCCTGTCCCCTGATTGGTCCTCTGGTCAGGTGACAGCCAGGCTTACTGAACATGTTAACCCTTTACAATCAAAAGAGATATAAAGTACTTCTGTGCTATTAACTCTTACTTATCTGTCAATGACAGCTTAGTCCATATAATATTGATGTATACAGAATTAGACCTTAGGCACTGATCTACTTTTGTCCCAAGTCCCAGTCCAGTGCCTTATTTGTCCTCCCTTCCTACCGTTCTGTCATGAAGGAGAATAGTGTATTAAACTTATTCGCTGCATGTGGATCTAATGGAAGCCATCTGCACAGCTTAATAACCCCTTCTCTATTCTCTAAGTCACTATGCCTGTAACTGTTATGGAATAACTCTGATATATGCTTTACTTTTGCATGTTTAATATTTTGTTGTGCTTTGCTAATGTGGAAACTGATAAATATAAATATTTTAAAAGACAGTATTTCTTATTTTACTTCTGTTCCCATACACTTTAGTTCCATGCTTTACAAGGAAGGAATATTTGCATTTACCAGATGTTATGCTTCAGTGATAGAAATCTCCAGAATCAAGAATCTCTGCAGATGTGTTTCAATATCTTGTCCTCCTTACGACTCATTATGCAGGTGGCTCTACCTCAGGAGCATTTGTGCTGGCTTATCTATAATGGTACGTTGCATATTTCATTTATATTTTTCTGTATGCCTTGTAAAGGAAATCTCATACATGTTCAGTAATGACAACAAAAAGACTGTGAGTGAAATTCTAGTTCCCTTTCAATCATAAGTATTTTTTCAATTATTAAATAATGATATTTTGAAATTCACAATGACTTTCAGTTTTCATTTTTCTACATGGTATTACATTTTTGTGTTGGACATCTGTAAAAGAAATAACTTATTCATAGACCACAGTTGAGCAATGTTTTGAGTGTACTCATATAATGAATTCTGACAGATCATAATGAAAGCATTTTTTAAATTAAATGCTGATATACGAACAAACTATGGAATTTTTTAGCTATAAAATGTATTTACAAATAGGGATTTTTTGTACAAAGAGGATTACATTTCTGAAGTGTAGGAAATAGGAAGTAAACTTATGATTCTTTGAAACATAAAAAATTTGTGTGCGCTTTTTTAAAAAATAATATTCTCCAGCATTGGATTTACGGTAATGATAAAAATTCCTTTTAAAAATGGAAACTATTTTAGATTAAGAATTTGATTCCATCTGTATCTGATTAATATTGTCCACCATGTAAGTGTGTTGTTCATAGTTGGCTTAATTTAGATCAGATGAACTGACTTGGGTATATAAAAAGAGACGTATCAAGAATTCTTAAAAGGTCATTCTGTTTTTTTTCTCCCACCCAAAAGCATGGATTATTATTTGATGTGACTAGTGTAAGTTATTGTAATATAATATTGCATATGAGAGAAAAGGCGCTTTTGAATTGGCGGTGAAGTGCTGGTATTTTCTTTCCTGTTTAGCGCTTTAATGGGGCTGGAGATTCCAACCACTCTTATCTGCTGAGACCACTCTTGGTCTCACATCTCCCTTTCAGCTCCCCCTTGACTGCCAAAGAAACACAATATAATAATTAAATTAAAATATACTAATTTTCCATTCTGGGATCCCATTAGCCAGTTCTGTGGACTAAATCCCTGTCTTGAGCATGGTTTTGCCCAGAATTAGCTCCTTCCAACTGGCTGAAATAAGGTTAGAGTAGAATCATAGAATCATAGACTTTAAGGTCAGAAGGGACCATTATGATCACCTAGTCTGACCTCCTGCATAATGCAGGCCACAGAATCTCACCCACCCACTCCTGTATCAAACCTGTGTCTGAGCCACTGAAGTCCTCAAATCATGGTTTAAAGACTTGAAGGTGCAGAGAACCTTCCGGCAAGTGATCCGTGCCCTGCGCTGCAGTGGAAGGCGAAACCCCCCCAGGGCATCTGCCAATCTGCCCTGGAGGAAAATTCCTTCCCAGCCCCAAATATGGCGATCAGCTAAACCCTGAGCATATGGGGAAGACTTACCAGCCAGACACCGAGGAAAGAATTCTCTGTAGTAACTCAGATCCCACCCCATCTAACATCCTATCAGAAGCCATTGGGCATATTTACCATTAGTAGTCAAAGACGAATTAATTGCCAACATTAGGCTATCCCACTCTGGCATTTCTCCTCCCAGGACTCTGCCTCTTCTTCTGGGTAGAACATCTTTCTGTAGCTCTCTCAGCAACAGGAGGTTTGTGGCTCACTACACATCCGAGGCATATACCAATACCCTATTAATGGATGCTGTGGGGTGGCTTGTTGATAAAATGTCCTTCTAGTTGTATTGATTGGTGTTTTGCTGCCTCTTTGCACTACAGGTGTCCTTTTCTACACAGAATACACACCCTGGAGTGTTTTATTGCTTGTCTAGCTTTTTGTGTACTCAGAACTTTGTTACACATGTTACACTTCCACGGTGGGATTTTCAAAAGTACTTTAGTGATTGAAGAGCACAAGTCCCATGAACTTTCCCATGAAAATTCTGTCTCTAATAGTCACATCCCTTGATTTGACCTGTGATATTAAATATTTCTGCTGGACATTTAAGACTTCAGTAATATATAATTTTTATGAGGCTGTTTTTCTACTTATTTTACAGTGGACATTAACATTACACAAGAATTTGAATGGCTTCAACTTCTCTAATTAAAAAATAATTACGTGAGAAGTTTTTAATTTTTAAAACTATATTTTCAGTTGTTTTTCACCTTGAAATAAGAGACTTATTAACAATCCAAATACTAACAACAATATTTCAGTTAACTAGCATAACAGATCTGAAGCAGAAATGTTGGACTCATATCGATTTTTGTATAGATATTAATTTATTTTTATTCTTCTAGGTACAATTTATATATACACCATATGCAGACGTTTGATGAGCCTAGGTCAATCTGCTAAGGTATGGCAAGATAAACTGGAAGGTTTTTTATATTTGGTATTTCTAATATATTGTACAGCTATTAAGAATTCTTTTAGCTTTACAGCAAACAGAATTTTACTGAAAAGAAGGAAATGCGTTTGTATTTTGTTATGTTGGGTAAATCTTATCTGACCAACTCCACTCTCCCTGGCAGTAGTAACACTGACCATCCTGGACAGCGGGGTAAAAGAGTTTGGTGTCCAGAGAGGCTTGTGTAGAAGGGCAGGAGAACATGAGTTTCCCCCAGCCTTCAGGGACCTCTGTGGCATTCAGCTGTAAGCATATATCCCCGCAGTACCAGGCTGCTGGTCTTTGGGATTAGTCAGGCCTCTGTTGAGTGTTGCAGTAAGAGTCATCCAAGCCCCTTGAAGTTGTATTTAGTTCATTTTTAATTTAATAAACTATTTATTTCAAAAGCGAAGCACACTTTAACTGCATAACATTTTAATGATTTATCACCCCAATTCTTGGCCCCTAATATCTCGACACAAGGTAGTGATTCCAAAGTAGTCAATTATCAGAAAAGGGTGGCACAAGATTCTTATACTGTCTTTGTGAGGAAGGCAGACGGTAGAGCTTAGGTTCTCAAGTCCTTAATTAGATATCCCTGATGGAGCCTCATTCACCCTGCATGTTTTGGGCCAGATCTTCAACTGGTATATATCATTATTGCTCCATTGAAGTCTGTTACATTGATTTACACCAGCTGAGAATGTGGCCTTTTGACTTCATTTTGATAAAAAATCTTTTAAAAATATCCATCATATAATACTGCTTACTTGTAAATTTGAATAAAAGAATGCTTTAGACAAATGTTTGTATCCACATGTGACAAATACTACACTGTAACTCTGTCATCACTATAAATGCTTAAGTAAAGTAATGACTCTTAATGGCAAGCTGTTGTTAACTGAGATTAGGATAATTTATTATACGTCGTTATAGTTTCACTATTTAAAATAGAGTATAAATCAGCAAGCTGAGACATATTGGGCTGTTTGTTTATATGAATGGAATTATCCTTTTACTGGTTTCTGTTAGAGCTGTAGTGACACCCTGTGGCTGGTTTTTTTTCAATCATGAAAGTTTCTTTCATGAGTATCTCAGCTGGTATGCCCTGGACTTTATTTTTTTCACTTATCTAGATTTGAATTGGATTTCAATTTTTCACCAGTAAACAGACACTGGACATCCTAGATCCAATATTTTTTGTTCTTGACAGATGGTTATTTTAAAAAAAAATAACGGGAGTACTTGTGGCACCTTAGAGACTAACAAATTTATTTGAGCATAAGCTTTCATGGGCTACAGTCCACTTCATCGGACGTGAAAGCTTACGCTCAAATAAATTTGTTAGTCTCTAAGGTGCCACAAGTACTCCTGTTATTTTTGCAGTTACAGACTAACATGGCTGCTACTCTGAAACCTATGGTTATTTCAAGAGCAAGTGTATCCCTGTCAGGGACTGGAGAGTTTCAAAGGAAATTTTCCATTTTAACATCTTAGCACTGAAACTGGAAGTGACTTGGTATCTTTTTTTCTGTATGCCAGTGTAGCTCATATTACACATGTAATGTGCGTCATGGTTTCTGGAGGAAGCACTGTCAGCTACATTCAGGACATGTATTTTCAGTTCAGTAATTTACAGAAGGCCTGAGTTTGTAAATTGACTTCATTTGGAAATGAGGGTGCTCAGCATCCCATAGAGCATCAGGCCCAAAGATAGTAAGAGAGGAAAATGCTGTTCAGTAGGGTGAAGTGTTGTGATTCTGCAGAAATGAAGCTAGACCTGTCTTTTTAGCAAGGCTAATGATATCAAGAGGTCTTTGCTGTGAAGAGTAGGTTTGGAGAAGAGGATGAATTTCCCCAGACTGAAGGCCTCAACCTTCTACACCCATTGAGGACAGTGAAAGTAGAGTGTGTTCAGCACGTCATATGAAGTGCTCAATGCTTTGCAGAATCAGAGCCTAAAGGGCTTGATCTTGCATCTTTCAAGTGAATAGGAGTTTTTCAATTGACTTGAATGAGAGCAGGATCAAGCCCCAGATGAGGAAACAATTCAGTAGTGAACTGGGATTGTTTTGATATCTCAGGTCATAAAATGTCAGGTGAAGATGAAGAGAGAAAAGATGAGTGATGTAATATCTTTTATTGGATTAACTTCTGTTGCTGAAAGAGACAAGCTTTTGAACTATGTAGAATTCTTCTTCAGGTCTACAGATGAAAATGAACACAATTCTAGGTGGAAAAATTCGTAAATGACTGAAAATAAAATGAATGAAATATTAACTCTCTTTCTGTGATTTCTTGTTCTAATTTGCTCCGTTATGTAAGTCCATGTTTTTATGTGTATCTTTGAGCAATAGGAAATGCATGTCAATGCTTAATAATTTTTCTCAGCCAACTGTTTCAAGTTTATACTGTTAATATATTTTGAGCAGTTCTTTATAATGTTTTGTTTATAATTGGTTTTTCCCATCACAGGTACTGGAATACCTATTGTGGGCCAGCATATGTATGGAATCATCAGTCCCACTTTTAGCTGTACACTATTTGACATGGAGAACCACCCTTTACACTGCAGTTTGTTATTGTTATTATGATTGCCAAGCCAGCATCCATGGAGAGGTAGCCTTATGTATCACTCTTATAATTTTATTTGTAACAATAAAAGGCAAGCTGCATATTTATTTAAATATTACATTTTATTATTATATTTGCTTTTTATCTGGATTCAGAAATGTAGTTAGGCTACTACAGTATGTGTCTCTGTATAAATTGAACTAATCAATTCAAATTAAAGCACAGTAATACATTTTTAATATGTGCATAAACATTCTAAGTGTTCAGGGCTCAACTGTGGCCAGCCCCTCAGCGGTTGCACAAAAGGAGCGAGAGCAAGGAGTTTCTCTCCCCTTGCATCTGTTGTACGGGAGCTGGCTATGATTCCAGTTTTTATTGTTCTCTGAACACAAGGATTAGGAGGTGGTGTGGCTATTATACTCTTCCTCTCATAGCAAGCAGAGCACAGACCCATAATATCAAGATAGATAAATCAACTCTTTATCCAATTTTTATGCTATATAGGTATTCGCTCGCCGTGGTCTGAGTAAAATTGATGAACTAAAGCAATTGGAAAGCATGAGTTCTTCACCACAAAATTCAGAAACAAAAAAAGTTTTTAGAGAGGCCACTATAAAGGTATAAACATGTCACAATTTATAAAAGTTACAATACATACAACAGAACAAGCAGAATACGGAACACAGTTTTTAATCACATGCTTCTCTTTGAGTCAGATGGCAGTAATGGTTTTCAAGAGAGCAGTATATGAATCCAGAAGAAAGCCCAAAGGATTTTTTCGACCAAAATTAAGGGTTAATCTAAAGGAAGCACAAAATGTAAGTTTAGAATTTTGTGTAAATCTTTTTTTCTTTTTGATCTGTTTATTATTTATTTTTAGTAATGGTATGACATAGCTTTGCCTAGCACACATCTTATGTGGGCATACAGCATTATCTGCAAACAGAATGATTTGTTTTCCCTTTCCAGCTTTATAAATAACATATTAACTTTACCATTAAGACTCGGAACCAACTTAAGGGAATAATTTTAATAGGCAATATGGTCTACATTAGATCATTCAGGGTTTTTCTTCTTTAGTGGCTGTGTGTTGTTTGTGCAGGATAAATGTTCTTGGCTGTACACTGCAAATAGCCACAACTCTACATTATTTAAAGATAAAATAATTTTAAAAAATCTTGTTCAAATTCATCCCTGGTGTATGGCCCCTTGAATTTTCCCTACTGTGTTTAATTACATTAAAGATTCAGGGCCAGGTTCAACAAATTTTTGGTGGATTTTTGTGTTGCAGTACTCATCTCAAACCTTGAAAGATATATTTTTCAGAGATTCCTCACTCCGTCTTAAGATTCTTTGACCTATGTAAATGAGTGCAACGCACAAAATAGCCTTTGATGGAAATAACTATTTTCCCCAACTCACATTCTACTGCCAACAATCTTAGCTGCCACAGCCAAGTGTTCTATTGGGAGAGGCCTTATAAATTAGTATAGAGAAACATTTCATAATATTAAATATTTTTGCATACTTGCTTTCTTTGGACAACATCCAGACCTACTTTATTAGCTTTAATAGCTGCATTTATTTTTATGCTATTATGTATATTCATAATAGTTCCCCCATATACCTCAGAGAGTATCACTCTTCCTTCTGAGTCAGGTTTAAAGTCATTGGGTTCAAGACCTTTCCTAGAGACAAGATTCATACATTCATAGATTCTAAGACCAGAAGGGATCCTGTGATCATCAAGTCTGACCCCCTGCATAACACAGGCTGTAGAACTTCCACTAACGCTGGTGCAGGGAGGTGTGATTTACAGTTCCTGGAGCTAGAGAAGCCCTTTACAGCCGAGGGGTGATTCACCCCAAGAAAGGCAGATAGTAATTCTACTTTTTCCCTTATGGTTTCATCGGGAGTTGAGGCAACTTTAATTCTTGCTAGGGCTACATAGCCTCTTTGCCAAATGGGGGAGAGGCTCTAACCAGCACACTCTCCAGCTACTGTCTCTTGCTGGTCAGTACTTTCCACTTATTGGTCTGCACTGGCACCACACAACCCTCACCCCGGTAGGAAGAAGGTTGCAGTCACGTTGTATCATTGAGCCTCCGCTGCTGGACGGCTTTATGCTGTGGACCTGTGTTAGAGTGTTTGGTGGGGTAAACCTGAGGTTAATCTGGTCCTATGATTTCCATGCTTACTCATTACAAATATAGCAGTACCAAGAGGCGTAGATAAGTGCTGCACCGTCATCCTCTGGGTGAGATCAGAGACAAGTGGTCTTTTCTGTCTATGCTGAGAGGCCATCAAGGCAGAAGTTAGAAATCCTCTTGCATAACTCCCATTTCTGTCTCATCATTTATTCTGTCACTATGTGAATTGATGATGAGCTTTATTTACTTGCACAATCATTATCTAACTGATATATTCATAAAGTACTTTTGAGATAGCCTGAGAATGAAAGCATTATATTTGGTAAACCCCAGTCATATTCAAAATCAGAAGAATGTAATTTTTGCTGGAAAATAATATGCTATAAAATATTAATATCATTTGTACATACTATGTTATTGTTTTTTTACTAATAGAAAAAAGTCTGAGTATTAATCATTATTGGTGAAAAACAGGTGTATAAATAAGTTCCATCAGAGATAACATTATGAATTCATGAATTTCTCAACTGATATTGCTTATAGTTAAGGTTATGATTATGTCACGGAGGTCAAAGGGTCACGGATTGCGTGACTTCCTTTGACCTCTGTGACATTTTCTGCCCGGGGCTGGAGCTCCCTGCCCTCACAGCTCCGAGCCCCTACTCTGGTGGGGGGAACCCTGCAACTGTCCAGCCCAGGGGAGCCATGGAGGAACCCCCACAGCTGCCCAGCTGCAGGGGACCCTCCCCCCTGCAACTATCCAGACATGGTTGGCAGTAGGGGTCTTCCTGAAGCTGCCCAGCCGTGACAGGAGGACCCTGCAGCTGTCCAGCGGCATCGGTGTCCACTGCATAGCTCCCAGACACCTTGGAGGGAAGGAGACCTCACAGCAGTCAACCCTTGTGGGTAGGGGGACCCCAGCGCTCCCACTTCCCAGAGCAGTAGGGACCCAGGAGTCCCAGCAAGAGTGGGTGCTGAACCCACCTCCCCATTTTTTCAGGGATATTTTTAGTGAAAGTCAGAGACAGGTCACAGGCCTCTGTGAATTTTTGTTTATTGCCAGTGACCTTTCCATGACTTTTTTTTTCCCCAAAAAATATCCATGACAAAAACTTAGCCTTACTGTAGTTAATAGCAAAGCTATAACATCATCATCCTGCCACATTTCAGATGTGACCTGACTGCCCTGATCAAACTTTGTATGATACATTGGTATAAAAGAGTATCAAAGGCTTCAGTATCAGGTCATATGTGATTACAGTCATGTATACACCTCTGCCTCGATATAACGCTGTCCTCGGGAGCCAAAAAATCTTACCTCGTTATAGGTGAAACTGCATTATATTGAACTTGATTTGATCCGCAGGAGTGTGCAGCCCCGCCCCCCCGGAGTGCTGCTTTACTGTGTTATATCTGAATTCATGTTATATCAGGTGGCGTTATAATGGGGTAGAGGTGTACTTTCATGTTAAACTTCTGAGTATATAGCACAATCCAGTTGATCTAAACCTCACTTATCTGAAACTTCGGGTTGTATAAAACCAGGTCATGCTACAATTTTTTTTTTCAGGAGGGTGTGATTTGCATGTGTAAAGACTACCAGATTTCTCAAAGATTTGGCTCAGTAAAACTTAGCTGGTTTTAGGTGATGTCCTTCAGCAGGACTTGGGGAAGCAGGTGTACAGTTCTAATGTGGATGTTGTTTCTGCAGACTTTGAAGTCTATGGTAGGGGTCAGGAGATAATTCAGTTTATAATGTAATTCCCAAAGATTTCACATAACGCTGTATCAGTTTCTGACTTTACTTAATGCCTGGTTTTTGAAGTGACTGATTGTTAAGAATTAATTTCTTAATAATTGTTTTAAAATGTGATATTTTTGTCCACTACTTGCCATGCCTGTTTTCTTGGCCTTAGCAAACAGAGGTATTGAATTTCATGTTGTTTGTTTTTACATGCTTTTATAGTTTGATTTTTTTTTCAATGTTGTGAACCTAAATGTGATATCAGTGCCAAAAATATTTCTGCACATTTTGTAGATTTACTAATGTTCAAATAAATGGGAAAAATCTATAGGACTATATTTGCCTGCACTGGTTCACTTTTAAAGCCATTTTTGTGACATTTTAATATTATAAAACATGTGCAGTGCAGTATTCATAGTATGAGAAGAGAGAGCTTGTATTCATAGTGTGATAAGACTTCGTTCATGGCAAACTGGGGTGTAAATCTACCCTGCACTAGTGTGCCATGCACTCAGTGTCCGTGTGAACCCTGCTGCCATGAACTAAAAGTTTTCTAGTGCCCTTTGATTTATCCAGCTTTGAAACAGCCATAGATCAGAGTGCACTAGGGAACTTTTAATGCGCAGCAGCAGGGTCCACATGGACACTTAAGTGCACGACAGGCTTTTGCAGGTAGTTTTATACCTCAGCTTGCGTGAATGAAACATTTGTGTAGAAAAGCCAGAATGTAGGAATATTTAGACTGGAATGCCTGATAAGAGTTTGATCCTGCAAGGTGCTGAGTGATTTGGTCCTGATCGAGCCAAGTATGTAAGTACTTGCTTAACTTTTAGTATGTGTGTAGTTTCATGTACTTTTGCCTCTGAATTTAATTTGGAAAATGAAAATAGACTGGCTCATTTTCAGTAATTTTCATTTTCTCCTTCACCCCTACAATGCTTAATTGGATTGCAAACACCACAGGGAACTGTTTACAGCTAAAACAGTATTGCTATCACTGCTGTGTATAGTTACCTTCCTCACCTCAGGCATTTATTTATTTAAATAAAACCTGTGTTTTGTGCATAAACTGTCAAGGGCTATACATGGGGGTAGGGTTCTGTTGCACAGAGCCAATTGCAGGTTTGGGACTGTAATTATTTCCCCCATGTTGTGGAAAGAAAGATTGGGGATATAATAACTTAGCAACAAATGTTGGGTTTTTAAAATCCAGTATAGTGTACTTGGGAAATTTTAAACCTGCATGTATAATTATAAGGAATTGTTTAAAAATATTTCTTGTCTTTGGTTTGGAATGAGGTTGCCAGGAAAATGTGGATTTACCCTCCTCCCTATAGAAATGGTTGCTGTTTCTTTTGAAAAGATAAGTAGCTACCTCTAAAGAGGTGGCCTGTTTGAAAAGATGGGTGTATAATTTATTTTACAATAAAAATACAATCCATCAGCTTATGAATAGCTGAAATGCTGCCAGATATGGCACAAATTATTCCCTTTTTATTGGGTATATGTCTTAGCTTACTTGAATTAAAGTGCCTTATTTGAAAATTAAATAAAGGATGAGGCTCCACCAATGCAGGAAGGAAATTCCCCAATATTAGAATGGTTAGATGGTCCTGGAAACCTCACTGAAAGCTTTTTATTTGATAAAATGTCAAATAAATTATTGTTAACTGGAGTCATGATGAGATAGAGCAGTTGACCATTAAATACTAGGTCTCCGCTTCAGTGCTCCATACCTGGTAATGATTTTGACAAGGAAAGAACAGTCATGTAAACAAAGCAACATGAGATCAGTTCTATTATTTTATTTTATAGATTTATCATTGCTTAGCAGCCAAACATAGTGCATATGGTTTTGTGTGTGTTGTCTTACGTTTTACATTATGTTGGTTGGAAAATGTACAGACCAAAGGAGCAACCTAATGGACTGTAGCTTTAGTCCTGTGGGGTGCTGATCACCGTCAATACTCACTGACTTTCTGTGAAGTGCTGAGAGTCCTCAGCGCCCAATGATCAAGCGCACGTGATTACAGGACAAGATCTGGATAGCTTTGAACTATATGGGCTTAACATATTTTTTTCTTTTCACAATTTTCATTGTGTTGTTTTCTAACTAGAATGGTGTGCAGCAGTATATGTGGTTATTGTGAAATTCATGCCTTCCTTAGGTACCTTACAAATTTGGCCTGATACTTTGCTATACATTTGGATCACAGAATTCACAACCACAATGTATACTGCAGTGTTATTTCTTGTACTTGCACTCACTTTTCACAGAGAACTGTTTTGAAAAAACTGTTGCTTTATTGTAACACATTTGAAATATTACAAAACCTTACAAAGATTTATCTCTTGTTTAGTTGCCATGGCCTCGTACTGTTACAGAACGGCTGCTGACAGAGATGTTTGATGGCACTGCAGCCCATTTCCTTGCCATCCTAGAAGCTCTCTCTGATAGTAATAGACAAGCGTTGCGCCCTGCCCCACCTGTTCCTGATGAAACTGAGATTCGTGATGTGGTTTCAGAGCTTTTTTTTGCAGGCATGGATATCCTGGCAGGTAATGGCATAAAAATGAAAATACACTGGTAAAAGAACCTCAATGTTTCTTATGTCCATAAAAGAAAAAACTCACCTGCAGAAGTATGTGTTTGTTATAACCATAGCACTGATAAAATCAAACTTAATTTTTTTTTTAATTTTGCCTTTACAATATTTGATGTAAGTAAGTTTAAACTTTTGGCCAGATTTAGCTCTCAGTTTTACCAGTGTATATCTGGAGTAACTCCTTGTGCTTCACAGAAAGTCTGCACCTTTTCTGAATAGGTCACCATGGAAGGGGTCTTTGTGATGACTCAGGGTAGGATCTGCTTGATATATGCTTATTTGTATCTAGTCATTCCAGCACAGGGGATATGGAGAGCGACTGTGGTCACTATTTTAGCACGTGGGCTGGAATGCTGGCTTCCAATGGGCTGTGATGGAGTCCTATAGCCAGCCTGTATGTTGTGATGGTGGATTCCGTCCCCTGACATCCACTTCATTCCCTGAACAAAGTACATTTAATCAAGCTTTGTGTGGGGAGGAGTGAATTTCACCCTGAATGAATATGTTTTATTGCTGGTAAAACCATTTAAATAGCCTCTGTTTAAAAAACATGCACAAATCTACTAATCATGTAATTAAAATCACAGCTGATGGCTGGACATTTCTCTTGGGATGTGCTGACAAGTCTCTTTTGTGCAAACTTCATGTGACAGTAGGTCTTTGACAGCCAAATGCTTAGTTGCTCATTATTATGTGTATGCCTAGAATGTTTCAAATTATTAACCAAAGGTCTCTATTTCTTAGATTTGCCCTGGCACTGCTTAAAGCATTTTTAATCTCATATGTTTGGGTATATAGAGCAGGTAATTTTCTGTCCTAAGGCACACCCATGCATCCCCACTAACTTTAATTTCAGTTGCATGAGTGTAATTTTGGAGAGATTCTGTCTAATCCAGTTTATTTACCACATAAAATAGTTGTTCAGAAGGATACTTCAGGAGCCAAATTTTGCACTGATTTTCACCCCAGGCCTCTCCATTTAAGTCAGTAGAGTTCTATGGAGGTGTAAATAAGGACAGAATTAAAACCATGGAGTGGAAGATGTTTTGGTAATAAAATTTATGTATAAAGTAAATACATTTAATAATTGTATTTTGCTTCCAAGATCATTATGACTAGAGCTGGTCAGAAGTTTTCTAACAAAACTTTTCTGTCAGAAAATGCTGATAATCAAAATAAAAATATTGTGTGGGAATGTGTTGGCTTTATTGAATCTTCCAACAGAAACCAGGCAGGCTTCCTGACAGCTTGTCTGCCGGTATTGTGGGCTGCCACAGAGCTGGGATCTCGGAAGCTCTGGAAGCCCCGGTTTGAGCCAGAGTTGTCAGGGCTTCCTAGCTTCTGGGTAGTTAAATCCTAGTGAGGAAAATAAAAGGGAGCATAAACTCTGGCAAAGGAAGTGTAAAAATATAATTAGGAAGGCCAAAAAAGAATGTGAAGAACAGCTAGCCAAAGACTCAAAAGTAATAGCAATTTTTTTTTTAAATACATCAGAAGCAGGAAGCCTGCTTAACAACAGTGGGGCCACTGGATGATCAAGATACTAAAGGAGCACTCAAGAGCGATAAAGCCATTGCAGAGAAACTAAATACATTGGCTGCATCGGTCTTCATGGCTGAGGTTTTGAAGGAGATTCCCCAATCTGAGCCATTCTTTTTAGGTGACAAATATGAGGAACCAGCTGTCCCAGACTGAGATATCATTAGATGAGGTTTTGGAACAAATCGATAAACTAAACATTAATATGTCACCAGGACCAGATGGTATTCACCTAAGAGTTCTGAAGGAACTCAAATGTGAAATTGCAGAACAACTAACTGTGGTTTGTAGCTTATCATTTAAATCAGCTTCTGTACCAAATGTCTGGAGGATAGCTAATGTGAC
Source organism: Chelonoidis abingdonii (assembly GCF_003597395.2). Lineage (NCBI taxonomy): Eukaryota > Metazoa > Chordata > Testudines > Testudinidae > Chelonoidis > Chelonoidis abingdonii. The sequence goes on from NC_133769.1 coordinate 89,178,656, forward strand.
ACCAATTTTTAAAAAGGGTTCCACAGATGATCCTGGCAATTACAGGCCAGTAAGCCTGACCCCAGTACCAGGCAAACTGGTTGAAACTATAGTAAAAAAACAGAATTGTCAGACACATAGATGAACATAACTTGTTGGGGAAGAGTCAACGTGGTTTTTGTAAAGGGAAATCATGCTTCACCAATCTACTAGAATTATTTGAGGGGGTCAACAAGGGGGATCCAGTGGATATAGTGTACTTAGATTTTCAGAAACCCTTTGGCAGAGTCCCTCACCAAAGGCTTTTAAGCAGAGTAATCTGTCATGGGATAAGAGGGAAGGTCCTGTCATGGATTTATATCTGGTTTAAAGATAGGAAACAAAGGGAAGGAATAAATGGTCAGTTTTCAGAATGGAGAGAGTGGTGTCCCACAAGGGTTTGTACTGGGACTGGTACTATTCAACATATTCATAAATGATCTGGAAAAAGGGGTAAACATTGAGGTGGCAAAATTTGCAGATGATATAAAACTACTCAAGATAGTGAAGTCCCAAGCAGACCTCAAAGAGCTACAGAGGGATCTCTCACTCTCAAAACTGGGTGATTGGGCAACAAAATGGCAGAAATTCAATGTTGATTAAATGCAAAGTAATGCACATTGGAAAATGTAATCCTAACTATACAGATGAAATGATGGGGTCTAAATTAGCTGTTACCACTCAAGAGAGAGATCTTGGAGTCATTGCAGATAGTTCTCTGAAAACATCCACTCAATGTGCAGTGGCAGTCAAAAAAGCTAACAGAGTGTTGGGAATCATTAGGAAAGGGATAGAGAAGATAGAGGCAATATGATATTTTCTTTATAAATCCATGATATGCCCACATCTTGAATACTGCTTTCAGATGTGGTTGCCCCATCTCAAAAAAAGATATATTGGAATTGGAAAAGGTTCTGAAAGAAATGATTAGGGGTATGGAATGGATTCTGTATGAGGAGAGATTAGTAAGACTGGGACTTTTCAGCATGGAAAAGTGACGACTAAGGGGGGATATGATAGAGGTCTGTAAAATCATGAATGCTGTGGAGAAAGTAAATAAGGAAGCATTATTTAATGCTTCTCATAACACAAGAACTAGGGGTCACCAAATGAAATTAATAGGCAGCATGTTTGAAACAAACAAAAGGAAGTATTTTCTTCACACAATGCACAATCAAGCTGTGGAACTCTTTTTGCCAGAGGATGTTGTGAAGGTCAAGACTATAGCAGAGTTCAAAATAGAACTATATAAATTCATGGAGGATAGGTTCATCAATGGCTATTAGTCATAATAGGCAGGGCTGGTGTCCCTAGCCTCTGTTTGCCAGAAACTGGGAATTGGTGACAGGGGATGGATCACTTGATGATTACCTGTTCTGTTCATTCTCTCTGGGGCACCTGGCATTGGCCACTGTCGGAAGACAGGATACTGGGCTAGATGGAACTTTCGGCTCACCCAGTATGAATGATCTTAAGTTCTTATGTAGTCCAGAAAGTGGGCTCCCTGAGCTCTGGGCAGCTTGGGGAGACTCATTAATTTGTTGAGAAAAAGTCAAAACAAAACTTTTTTTTGATTTTTCATAACAAAAATTTTGGACTCCCTTTGTTCCATGTAAATTTTGATGTTGCGAGTTTTCATTATGATGGTTTTTTTTAATTTTAAAATTTCCTGCACAACAGAAATTCTGGTTTCTGAGCAGTTCTGATTATGACTAAATAAAATATAACATCAAACAAATTGTATGATTATCTGATGAGTTACTTTTGTTATAGGTGGCGGCAGCTTTGCTAGTACACAAGGAAGTTATTGTGCTGAGTTTTCTGGCGTAATAAGTGCATCATCGACACTTCTGCAGCTTATATTAACAGGTAAATTAGTTTGGATTTTCAAAGCATTTTGAATCTAGTCATGCAAACTCTCAGCATGCAAACTCTCAGCGTGCCGAACTCCAATGGTAGTTCTATGCCTACAGAGTTTGCAAGATCCTACCTTCTATTAGTATTCACGCAATCAGAACTAATACTTAAATATTGTTTCCATTTTAATTACAAAGCTATTACAAGCTTTACTGAAGTAGCAAGTTGTAAACATACAGGTGTCATAATAAAATGCTACTACTCTGAACATACATAGCACAGTTGATCCAGAGATCTTCAAGTGCTTTACAAATATCAGAGGCTAACTTCTGATGTTATAATTGTGAAATGTGCTTAGAGAGGCGAGAGGGGTGGACGTGGCTGAGCAAAGGGTCCTTGAGTAATTGTTTCCATGCAGAGCGGGATGACATGGCATTGAAGCAGTGCTTAGTGCTCATTCAAAAAGATACCTGCTGCCAAACATTAATCTAACCCTCTTCCCAGCACCTTCAACCAAAGGAATACCCTTTGGAGCTCACTCACTAGAACATTGCCTTGGGGCTGTGGAACACTGCCAAATGTACTACCTGGGGCCCTTGCCTACGGTAGAAAGGAGCGGGAGACTCCCTATTCTGTCCTGCACCTATCTGAATTAACTTGAAAGGGTAGGGAGAAGAGTCTCCCCAGTGTGTATATGTATATTTGCAGATATAGCAATGAGAACTATTCAGCCATCTTTGCACAAGTTTTTCACATTCCTAAAAGTAATAATTGGAGGGAGGGACATATGTGGGGACTGTGGTCGCAACCATTCTGAGGTTATTTCTGGAGGCATGTAGAATTAGGTCCATGACTTCATCAAAAAGACTCATTAATGCAGCAGCAACGTGGACTTTTGGAATTAACATGACCTTGCAGGTATGTCAGTCCATTCTTATAAACACTGAAAAATATCCAGCCATATAATACAAAAAGTCTATTTTGTGGAGTTATTGAGAAATCTCTCAAGATTGTTCAATGTTTGCAGAATTATTGTGTGGAATTTTAGCTTTGTATTACACAGATGCTAAAAATAGCTTTAATTTTACTGAATGTTATATTTTTAAAAATAATTGTATTTTTATTTGCCATTGTTGTAGGGAAAAATGGTGTTTCTGGAGAAGCTGCTATGAAGTTCATAAAGTTAGCTTTCAGCTATGAAGAGTGGGATGTATTTGATTCTACTATTGGACTGATTGCTAATTTTCTTCAGGTAATCCAAATTTACTGTATGGTATGCATGAGGGTATTAAAACAGACTTAGGTTCATAAATTATTAAGGCAAATTTCCATTACTTATTTCTGTTTAAACTGTTAGAATCAAGATGATCCAATATGGAAGAAAGCAGAAATGGAACTCAGGCTTATTATTGCGATGCAGCCTCTAGTATCTACAAGAAGATCTAAACATGGCCTCTTTGTCCAGGAAAATATTTTCAAGGAAGCCATGATATCTCGCAGTTCTGGAAGAAGAACAATAGCACTTCATGGTGTGTTGTAGACAGTTACAGCTTTGAGTTGAAATAATTATATTTCAAATGTAATTTTTTCAGCAAGAAGTTTTATTTGTTGTGAAGAAGTTCTTTAAAATACAGTATACAGTTTTCTGCCACTGTAACTAACAGTTGAGAAATTATGACCTCCTGAACTGTGTCTTATTTACTTTCGCTTGTCAAAACATGACTTAATGACTTTCCAATAAATGGGAAGTCTGTTCTTACTTCTGTTTTCTTACTTCTGTTTTCACACAGTTTTCCAGAAAAAAAAAATGAGCCTGGGATGGAACAGACTTGTATGATTTTATTTTGTACTTTTTTATGGTTCATATAACTGAGATTCCTTTTTATTTTAAAAAAAAAAGAACTTGTTAAAGTGTGCTGTCATTTAAATCTGTATTCTGTCACCCACAAAATTATGTGCATTTTGAAAACATTTCCATGTACCAAAATGGTAATGTTCATTCTTCACAGAAGTGGGGAATGTGTAAAATGGGGAATGTGCTTCTCCTTCATATTTACTATTTCCTGAACCATATTGCAGCTGGTGCAGGTTGGAGTAGCTGCATTGAAATTAGGCTGACCAGACAGCAAGTACGAAAAATCGAGACAGAGGGGGGGGGTAATAGGAGCCTATATAAGAAAAAGACCCAAAAATCGGGACTGTCTCTATAAAATCGGGACATCTGGTCACCCTAATTGAAATCATCATGTTTTTATGAAATTTGTATGAGGAAATAATATCTTAATTTTACTTTTTCCTCCTTTATCAATTGTGACTGTAGAAGGATCCCTGAAGCCTGGAGACCCTTCTGATGATCTTGTCACTTTGGCAACCACAGTGTTTTCCTGCGTATGTACATCTAAGCAGGTATAAAAGAATTATGCACATTTCTTCTATGCAGTACTTGCTATTGTATCTGTCAAATGACTAGGACTTGGGCAGTCTTGCCTAGTGATTGGAGCAGGAGTCAGGCCCAGTGATCAGAGTAGGAGTCATGCCTAGCAGTTAGAACAGGAGTTGAGGTAGCCAGGAGTCAGAATCCAGAGTCAGAGCTGGAGTCAAAGGCCAGGTGCCAGACCCAAGAGTCAGAGCTGAAGTCAGAGAGTCAGGAATCAGAGTCAAGGGTCAGAACTGGGTTATCTGGCGAGAGCAAAGGCAGGAGCAGAAGCTAATAGAGGTGTTAGGAAGTGCTTTGAACAGCCTCTGAACTGCTGCAGGGCCTCAGACACTCCTCCAACCAATCAGTTGGCACAGCCAATCAGGCAGCCTACTATAGGTCAGCTGCACTCATTAGGTTTCCTGGAAACTGGCTCTGCAGTAGGCTCTGATCCTTGACAGTACCATTATATGTAATTCAAGGTCAGGGGAAGTTATGCATGGTTGACAAGCTTTACAGATTACAACAAAAATGAAATTAATGAATGCATAAGAAATGTGATTGATTGCAATTTATTTTATTTGTTTTAATTTACTTTTTATTATGATTGGTCCTGTGTAATTAAACTAGTTTCATAAAATTGTTAAAGCCATTTTCAAAAACTACCGGGCTAACTGCAGCTTTCTGATAATCAACGAAGGAGACCAAATTCCTTTTTGCTGTGTTGCACGCAGGGAAGCAAGTATGTTCAAATATAGTGGAATGTATCTAGAGCCTCAGGGGGTATAGGCTAAAACTCCAGTTAGCACAACTTGTCAGCTGCTTACATGACCACTCTGTAGTGTAGATGCAGGTTAAAACCACTTGAGTGCTGCTAGTTCTTCACTGCCTTCCCACAATTCCTCCTGTGTGCCCAGAAAGGATAGAAACGTTCTCCTCCAATTCACTGGGAAAGAATTCATAGACTGATTGAGCTTACTGCAATGCTAAGACTCCTGGAGTACAACTCCAGAAGTGTTAGGATCACACACAAGTGAGTGCAACACCACCATTGCAGTTCAAGTGTTATTTCTCAGTGTGGCTGCTCTCATTCAATGTAAGCTAACTTGAGAGAAGTAACTCCATTGTAGGTAACTTTATTTAACACTGCAATGAAGACATACCCATGTTTTATTTATATATTAACAGATTTTTTAAACAGCAGTTAACTTAGTTTTTAACACTTTTACAAATATGGGTGCAACCAGATAAAATGTATTTCCAGATGTTAAAATGCATCATTACTAGGAGATAATATTCTTTTAAACAACTCTTAATTAAGATGTGTTCACTGGCATATTTCCCTAGTCTCCATAAGGCCATAATGATAGCACATAATGTTTGTGGCAAACTGGGAGCTTATACTGTACTGCAGCAATTCTAAGCAGAAAAGGAGAAAAGACACTTTCAACTTAAAAATCACATTTACATTTTTTACTTACTGTTGCTCAAGCAACTCCTAAGGTTAATATAACTAGTGACCCATATTATTTTTCATGTTTTTCCAGTTCATTTACTTGTTGCAGCACTTTTCATGTAGCACATTTGCTGTTTCCCTGTGTAGTTAATTACTCTACCCTTTTCTTTATGTGAATCTTTCACATAGCAACAAGAGAAAAGAAATTAATAAAAAATGATTATATTCCACACCCCTCCCCCCAAAATTGGCAGGTGGGGACAGGGGACAGATTATATACCTGAAGCAACTTTTAACTCTTCTTAAAAAAAATATTGGCTAGATTTCATGTTAATGGCATCCCTTATAAGAACACTAAATGTGGCAAAGTATAAATTGGCTACTCTCTGTACTAAAAACTAATTTGTCTGCACCTGTTTATGCAGCTATGGTAACATCTTTTTTTTTCCCCCAGACTCTCCAACCAGATAAAGAAATACTTGTTGATATAGTAATGTTTCTGTGGCAGAAGTGCAAAGTGGGAGTTCAGCGGATCCAAATGAGTGGAAGTGCCTGCTTAAAATATATCTACAAATTCAAAGCTTACAAAGTACTCCTTTTTTCTTATTCTATTTCCATTCACATGAATGCATCCTCTGATGGCTAACCCAAGTTAAAATTTAGGTGTCAAATTGCAGAAGTAATTCCAAACTGGTACATATATATTGTAAAGTATAAAAAAATGCACTGATTTTAATGACAGTGTTTTTCATTTCTCCACTATTTTCTTCACATGTATACATATATTCTTAGTAATGTAATTATTGGGATGAGAACAACCCTCCTTCACTCCCACCTGAAAGCGCCTTGGAAAAAAAAAGAGAGACAAGGCACACAACAGATCTCTGTTCCATTTCTTTGTGAAGTCCAGTCTGTTATTGGGGGATAATCAGATAAAATTAAAATAACAGATTGTTCAAGGTGGTTGGGTACACAGTGTTAGGGGGAACACTTCCCATACAAATATTCTTGTTATTGTTGAAAGGAAGAAACATATGCTTCAAGAAAATCCCCCAAATACTGTGGGGTGAGGTTTTGTGATGTGCTTCTGCACAAAAATAACAATGTCTACACTCCCCCCCCCCCGCCAAAAAAAACCCCAACCTCGCAGCAGTGAGTCTCCGAGCCTGGGTCAGCTGACTTAGGCTTGCACTATAGGGCTAAAAATAGCAGTGTAGATGTTTCTGCTTGGACTGGAGCTTGCATTCTAAGACAAACCCATCTTGCTGATTTCCTGAGCCCTGGCTTCAGCCTGAGCAGGATTGTCTACACTGCTATTTTTAGCCCCATAGCGCAAGCCTAAGTCAGCTGACCCAGGCTCGGAGACTTGCAGCTGTGGGTTTATTGTTTTTTTGCAGAGTAGATGTACTCTCTTGGTGCAGCAGAGAACTTGTAGCTCAGGAGAAAGGAGATTGTGGAAAGGTGGGAGGGCAAAGATGGCTTTGAGCCAGCTTGATCTTGGGCTGCTCGAAAAGTTGAAGAGGTCCCTGTTGTAATTAAACACAGACTCCTGGGAGCCTTTATGTGTTATGACAGCCTCCTGGGGCTGACCTGTGGACAGCAACACTGCCAAGAATATGTATAGCCCTGTGACTCTGCCCCAGGCACCCTTCTCTCCCAAGTACATCAAGGCTTCAGAGGGGATGTTTGGACAGCAGCTTTATGGCTCTCATTTTCTGTGCCCAGGCCAGGAGTATCGAGGTATTTAGAACCCCTTTATGCTGCTTCATCCCTTTTACCTAGCATAAAGGAACCGGAGTGGGGTTAAGGATCTCATCCTATCTAAGGATCACTGTAGGGCGCAAACAACATTGGATCATATGCTTCCATAGCTTCCATGCCTAAAAGGTGACAACCACTGTTTTCCTTACAATGACTGCTTCCAGATTCTATACACCTGATGAAATCTGCTATGGGATTTGGCATCCTGTCGTACCAACATATAGTACAATAGGTGTCCCATGCAGAACACCTGCAAAGTAAAAAAACGAAAGAAAACAAACAAACAAACAAAAGAACTTGTGATCTGAAGGAATGTTGGAGGAAGCATGAAGTAAAAGTAATAAGTGTCGTAACTTGGAAAAACAAAGCAAATTACTACACATAACTGATAAATTAATGTTTCTATGAGGACTATTAAGGCCTATATTTTGCCTAACTCTTGTGCAGGTACATGGGGCTGGGGGAGATGTAAGGAATTTGCTCCCTTCTTTGTGCCCTTTTTTTCAGAAGGGCCAAGTGCTATTATATTTCATGTGTTATGATCAATTTACAAGTGTGTCTAAACAATTTGGAGTGCAAAAAATCATCAATGTTTGGAATACATAAATATGAATTTTTTTTATTCAGTTTTTTGAACAGCTTTAAGATTCTTGCTTTATATATTTTTCTTCTAGTGGGTTCACATACTTTGGATAATAAATGAAGTAATTCACAGCAGTAACATAGTAGATGCTAATGTGGTAGTACTTGCAGAGGTCACATTACGTCTGACTGCAATATTGGAGAACATAGCTGACTGTGCAAATAAATCAGCAAAAACAGGTAAAATGTTCAACAAGGTAATAGGAGTGTTATTGGAAGTAGGTATGGAAGGAATATCTAAATATAATATATAATTTGCTAATCAGTTTTCTTTTTTATTGACCATTTTCTGAATTGAAGTCTGAGAGAGGTTTTCAAATAAGTTTATTTGTTTTAGTTGGTTGTTGATAGCAGCATGCTTGATTTTATTTTAAATAAATGCTATAAAATATAAATGTTTTAGACCTAAGTTGGTGAGTGTGACAGATGCCCTTCATTCAGAATAAATGGAAGAAGCAGTTAAGCTTCTTTATGGAGTAAGATAGCTGGAGATAATATGAGCCACCACCTAAAACACAGGCCATATGCAAGGCCAGTCAGAAACTGAGCGATGTGGGCAGAAGAGTTTCTCTGGGTTTCGCTGGATGGAGGTAGGTCTGTTTGTGAGACAAAGCTCTGAGAAGTAGCCAGAGAATAGCCAGTGAGAAGGAGACAGAAAGCCAAAAAGATAGCCGTTTCCCACAGCTCCTTTTGGCCGGGAACGGTGAACCACGACCACTGGGAGCTCTAGGGGGCCATGCTTGCGGATGGTCAATGTAAACAAAATGTCTCGCGGCCCGCCAGTGGATTACCCTGATGGACTGCGTGCTGAAGGTTGCCGACCCCTGTTTAGAGCATTAAAATATGCAATAATCAAAACAATATGATTAATCTCGGAGTCAAGTGCTAGAAAACTACTATTTCCAAGGTCTTCAGTTATTAATAGAACTAGTCAATTATTATTAGTGTTATAAATTCAGTGCAGTTGATTTTGATTTTGATTTTACGTATTTTTTTTTTTTTTAATCCAGCAGGAGAAAGACGTGAATCAGCATTGCCTTCACAAACTCATATCTGTGACATTCCTGAAATACTGAAGGTAATATAAAATTCTTTGCCACTTGCATAACATTTTCAGAAAGCATAGCACATGTCCCTTTCTAAAGATTTTAAAGTTAGAAACATTCCTATCAAATGTAGTTTTTAATTTTATGAAGTTGAAACATTTTGCACAGATATGCTGGAGCAGAGAAAAATTGTAGATACTTCAAATCTTCATCATGTAAACCCAGAGAAGTTATTTTTTTCTGACCTTGTACAGTCCTTTGTGATCTGAAAAATATTTTGTGCTAAAGCTCATTCTTCCTTTATACCATGCCCATAGTTCTTTCCATTGTATTCTCTCTGTTGTGCTGCAGTCAGAGCAGGCCTTAGCGTGTGGAATGGACTTGCGAAACAATTTCTCAGGTGCTCCTCCAAACATAGCTGCACATAGCGATGTGTCAGGTGGGGATTCCCAGTGTTGGAATAGGAGTCCCAGGTCCCAACCACATATCTTTGCACAAAAATCAACCCTCTCTCCTAGGAGGTCAGAGTTAGCAAGCAATTAACAATAGAACAACACTGTTATCTAACCCAGGCAGAGCCGGGAACAGACCCAGGCCACAATCTTTAACAGGGGCTACATAGACTTCCTTGGTACAGCATACAGCAAAGTGGTCCCCAGCCACACACAGACTCTGCCCCATGCGAACTACAAACTGGCCCCCATCAATACAACCTGCGTTAACACCTCTGTTGTGAGCGCAAACTGATTGGTCTTTTGGTGTGGTCTCAGCTATCCTGTCAGCTCCAGGCTGCATGTCTGTAAGAGTCCCCTTCTGCAAACGGCTGGTTCCTCTGCTAGCAGCTCCTGGTTGTGACTCTGCACCTCAGCATTCTGGGGTTTCTCAGTCTTTGCCCCAGCTCAGTGCTGCTGCTTCTCCTTTGCCTACAGTTGGCAACTTTCTCATTGCTGAAAACTGGACCTCCCTGACCTTCCCCTGTCCTGCCTCTTCCCATGAGGCCCCACCCCCACTCGCTCCTCTCCCCCAAACTGTTGCTTGCTCTCCCTCACACCGTAGCTTGCTCCCCCGACTCCTGGGACTCACCTGCCACCTGCAGAGCTAGTCTGGGAGGAACTGGAGTCTGCCTGCCCAATCGGGCTACAGCAGCAGGGCTCTGGCTCAGAGAAGGATCGAGGGGCTGGGGGCAATTGGGGCATGGGAGGGTGGACAGGGAGAAGTCCCCGGAGTGAGGGGCTGAGGTGGGGGCATTCAGAGCACAAACTGAGAGGGGATGCAGAAGGGGAGGTGGACAGGATCTCCCTCGGTGGTGGCAGTGGCACTGCGCTAGTACCTACCTCTCTGCTGGAGCTGGAGCTGGAGCTGAAGCTAGCGGGCCAGGAGCCAGTTCTCACCATCAGCAGTTGAGCAGCTCCTCCAGGCAACAGCAGCTGCTCTTCCCCCTCCCACCCCAGCAGGGATGCTGATTGCAGTTAGTCCAGTAACTGGATTTTTAATGTCCAGTCAGTACTGCAGTACTGACGGGACACTACCAGGTCCCCTTTTTGACCATACTTTCCGGTCAAAAACTGGACACCTAGGAAACCTACCTCTGCCCTTTCTTTTGTTCTGTCTTTGAACCTTCTCTGGCTTGGTCCCTGTCCTGCCCTCCTGTCTGCTCATTGGCTCAAACCAACCCAAGTGGGCCATAGTTAAGTCTGCGTCCCTGTTTTGGAGTGGCACAGCTCCCTAGCCTCTTTCTCGTCCCATACCCGCCACCATATAAACACAACTGTTCCCATGTAGCATCCACACCCCATAGCTTGACACCCTCAGAACTGCTGTATCAGTCAGGTGGAGGGCCCCTATTTGTTTTTTATGTAACCCTTCTGCCCCTCTGAGTTGGCAGCAACAAGGGCCAGGTTCAGTATCCAGGGGTTCCGTTTCAATAATACCATGCGTAACTGGCTCGAGCCCCCACCCAGTGACCTGGGACACTTACATACCACACCCTCCTGGGCGCCTCTAGGAGGCAATACTTCCCCTCTCGCAAACACGGAGTCTGAGTGTAGCGAAATCTTTTTAATAAAGGAAGGAATCAATGCGGCATCCCATTGGAGAAACACCACAAACAGAGTTATAACAACAAACCATAACCACCCCCAAGTACATTTGGCAATGTCCTTTTTCCCCTTAGGGTCTTAAGTCTAATCACTCCAAAGTCCAACAACCCAAAAAGTCTCTGGTCAATGCCACCCAAAATTCAAGAGTCTATTTGTAGAGGTCCCTCCCCCCAGCCTGGGTGAAAGGGCACTTACGTGGTCCAGGGCCAACTGCCCTGCCTCTCCGTGGGTTCTGCTTCAGCCTTCTCCACGAACTGCTCCGCTTACCAGCCGCTCCACTCTGCTCCTCCGCCGTCCTCACAAACTGCTCCGCTCCACCAGCTGCCTCGTGAGCTGCTCCAGTTGTCCTGCAAACTGCTCGGCTCCACTCGCTCTGCGGGCTGCTCCACACGTCCACAGCTACTCCGCTCTGCCAGCCGGTCCGCTCCAGCCATCCCACAAACTGCTCCATGGCCAGCTGCTCTGTTCAACAGTATAGCTTCAGGCTCCCCCACTAGTTAGCACAGCACTCCAGTGCTCCCAGCTCAGTAATTTCAGCTCTTTTGTGATTTCAGCTCTTAGTGATTTCAGCACATAGTAGGGGAGCCCCAGTGCTAGTGCACCATTAGCCCAAAGTGAGTTCAGCTCAGCAACCTGTATCTAGAGTCTTAAGGAATAAAAAACAACTCTGACATTCTACAGTGGAAAATGAGGGGGTGGAAACTGGTGCTTCTAGCTCCACAAGGAGCCTGCACCACTAGGCACAAATACCTGTCCCAAACCTCTCAATTCACTGGGTTTTTGGAACCCATGTCCCTTGTCTAGCACAGTGTCATTTAATTTATATTGAGACATTTCTGTCACAAAGCAGTCCCGTAGTTCCTCATTCACACAATCAGGTGGCAACACTTATCTATCCCGCCCCAACAATGAAGAAATTGGGGATCCCAGAAATGTCAAAATAACCATTCCCAGGCTCCTTGCTGGCTCCTTGCTGGACGTGCCTATGCAAATATTTAAGACCTCACATTCCGGACATTCTTTCCACACTTCCCATAATTCACCACCAGATGTCAGGGCACAGCTCATTCTGACTCTGCTTACATTTAAAACAGCAGGGTACTCCTTCCTCATTGCTCTTTTCTCCTCCCCCACTCACCCCAGGACCAGACTTGGGTGCCTCCTCCTTGGGTTCTCCAACTTCGCTGTTTGGCTCCTCCCCTGCCGTGGGGCCAGAAATGCACACAAGCACAAGGATTATTCCAGGAACTGTGTACAGTAGAAACCTCTCAGAGATAGCACTACACAATGGCTGAACCTGCGGACGTGGCAGGTAAACAAACCAGCCCAGCCCGCCAGGGTGCTTACGCTGGTGAGCTGTGTGCCAGGGTTGCCGATCCTTGTTCTAGGAGCTGACTGCAGCTGACTTGCAGCATGCCCGGGCCACTTTAATGGGGATGGCATCTCAAGTCCAGTACTTCATGGTCAGGGCTTCCAATACATGATCATCCAGTACTTCTGGTTCTGGTGTTGTCAGCAGTCTGGACAGGGCATCAGCAAAGGTGTGTCTTGCCAGACCAGAATTCCAGAGAAATTGTAGTTGGCCAGTCTTAAAATCCAGCATTGTTCTAGTGCTCCCATCTTGACAGAGCTGATATGCTCCAGTGGATTGTTATCCATGTATGTAGTGAAGCAGGTCACTGCCAGGTAGCCCTTAAACTTTTTGGTGATTGCCCAGACCAGAGCCAGGAATTCTGATTTGAAGGAGCTGTAATTTTGTTCTTCCAATCTGATTGTTTTAATGCTTGACTGGCATATGTTTTCACCGTCTCCAACCTCTCCTGGTCCTGGAAAAATACAGCCCCTAGTTGCTGACATCTGTATACAGTTTGTAGTTCAGGCAGACCAAGTGAGTGGATGGACGATACTAAGTGCATCAACAAGTTTTTGGCCTGCTCTTTACCCATCCAGTCCTGATACATTGGGTGGTCACAGCTGCTAATGAGAGGTCCCATCAGTCCCACCCTAAGGCCACTCCCAAGGATAAAGAATTTACGAGGCAGGGTTTATATGGCAGAAAGAATTTATTCCACCGCCACTCTTCCAATAAGAGTCTCTCATTATCAGACTCTCTTGTCAAAATATAATTTTATTAATTCCTCTGCAATTTCTGAATTTGCTGACAAGTTGCCAGAGTACCATAAAGAACAGTTTTTAGCTTTGGTTTCTGAGGGACATCTTACGGTTCATACATCCCTTCCAGCAGCAGTAAACACGTGATATGGCCTCACGTTCTGTAGCCTTTGCAGTCTCCATGCAGTGTTGTTTGTGGCTATATGCTACTGGTATTTTAAAGTAGCTGCAGAACACAATAGAGGACTTATCTTTTGAGAGTTCTAAACTGTTGTCTGCTAACCAGATGATGCTATTCACACACTGAAGGACTCTCAGGCGACAGTTCATTCATTAGGAGCTGTGATGGGGCAAGGCCAGATGGCTACAATAAAGTCCTGAGAAATAGATATGTTAGCCCCAGGCTAAACAGATCCCTAGGACCATGGTAACCAAATGGCAGTTGCTCCAGGTTAATCAAGGCACCTGGAGCCAATTAAGACCTTTCTAGAAGGCAGTAGAGATAGCTACTTTAATTAGAACACCTGCAGCCAATCAAGGCAGGCTAATCAGGGACCGGTTAAAAGGAGCTTCACTCGAGTCAGGGCAGAGAGGAGCCAGAGGAAAGGAGTGCGAGTGAGGAGCAGGAGCAAGAAGGCAAGGAGCTGAAGAGTGAGAGAGTGTACTGCTGGAGGATTTAGGAGACAAGCACATCAGACATCAGGAGGAAGATCCTGTGGTGAGGATAAAGAAGGTGTTTGGAGGAGGCCATGGGGAAGTAGCCCAGGGAGTTGTAGCTGTCATGCAGCTGTTACAGGAGGTACTATAGACAGCTGCAATCCACAGGGCCCTGGGCTGGAACCCAGAGTAGAGGGCGGGCCCGGGTTCCCCCCAAACCTCCCAACTCCTGGTCAGACACAGGAGGAGTTGACCCAGACTGTGGGGAAGATCACTGAGGTGAGCAAATCTGCCAAGAAGCACAGGACCCACCAGGGTAGAGGAGGAACTTTGTCACAGAGCATGTATGCTGGTTACAAAGAGGAGTCAGTTTAGGCTACAGTCTTACTCCAGACCTTCATTCCAACAGAGATCTAAGTGAAAGCCAAGACCTCTTTGATTTGCCAGCCTTCTCCATTGGGCAAGGAGGGTGGTGGGGGTGGGGTCTTTCTCACCAAGCAGCTGCAGTTTCCAAGCAATCATTTTAACTTCTTGGTCAGACAGCACCCCAACTATATCTCTTCTCTTTCGATCATGTCTGTCCCTTTTTCACCGTGCTTGGGAAAGCATCACGTCAGATATGTGAGTGCTCAGCAGAGTAAAGGAGGGATATGTTATCCAATTTACTTCCCTCTCTTTTTCCAATCAGCCTTCCCCATCCCTTTCAGGGACCTTTCTCATGAGTGTGTATTACTTCAAGAACTATGGTCTCTTCTAGAATTGGGAGGAAGGAAGAAGTTCCTTACCAACACAGAGGAAAAGGCTTCTATTCCCAGTATTTCCTGGTCCCAAAAAAATCTGATGGCCTCTGCCCCATTCTAGATCTAAGAATGTTAAACTATTTCATCAAGAAAATCAAGTTCAGGATTTTCACCCTTGTTTCTATTATCCCTTCTCTGGATCTGGGAAATTGGAATGCTGCCTTTTGTTTACAGGATGCATACTTCCACATGGTGATACATTCTTGGCACAGGAAGTACCTTCAATTCATAGCAGCACCAACTGTTACTGGTACACAGTGCTTCCCTTCAGATTGTCATCAGCCCCAACAGTCTTCACCAATTGCATAGTAATAATGATAGCCTATCACTGCTGTTTGGCCACTCAAATATTTCCTTACCTGGATGATTGGCTAGTTTGTGGAGCATCAAGTACAAAACAGCATCCTAGTCATAAGACAACTGTTCTCCCAGCTGGCCTGAAACTAAATTTGGACAAATCACAATTACAGCCAACACAGTGCATAACTTTCGTTGGTGCAGATCTCGTTGCCAGGACCACCATAACTTACCTTCCAAAGGGTAGGTATCAGTTATAGCTTTCCTCTCTGGAAGCCTGAAGTCCAACCTTAAGACAACAGTGCATGTCAGCTTTCAGCTCTTGGGTTACATGCCAGACTTCAACTCCACTGTCTGTAGGTCTGGATCTATTAGATATGTTGTCTGTCCAACCACTCTTTGGACTTGTGGATTTGTGTTTCTGCATGAATTCTTCAGTCTCTTGATTTTGTGTCTGGATCCCTATTAAGTGTGCCGAAAAGTTATGTTTTTGTCCCCAAAACTGAATATAACTCTGATAACAGATGCCTATACCAAAGTTTGGGGAGCCCATTTTGGTCAACTCCAGAAACAAACTCTTTGATCACGTCAGGGAGTTTAGCTCCGTATGAATGTGCTAGAGGTCTGAGCTGTTCTTCAGACCAGCAAGATGTTTGTCTACCATCGAAAACTATGTGATACAAATTCTTACAGTCAACACCTTCGCCATGTTTTATCTTAACAAGCAGAGAGGTGCAAGATGACCTCAACTGTGCGAGGAGGCAACCATCATGTGGAATTTGTTCATTCATTATGTTTCTCTGAAGGCTTTTCATCTTTCAGGAGTGAGAAACACACTTGCAGATTCCATCAGCAGGGTTTTTGTACATCAACATGAGTGGACAATCAGGAAGGACATTCTCCTTCAGAACTCCCACCACTTAGGGAACCCAGCAATAGACTGGTTTGATACCAACTTGAACAAGTGTACGAGATTTTGCTTAAGCCAGGCCACAGTCTGAGTTCCATCATGGATACCTTTCTTCTTCCATGATCCAGTCATCTCCTACATGCATTCTCTCCAGTTCCTCTCATTCTGTAGGGAACTCAGGAAGCTGAAAAGAAACAGAAGAACAGTGATTTTTATTGCATGGGTGTGGCTAAGACAATATTGGGTCCTGGCTCTACATCAGCTTTCTGTCCAGTTGCCAATAATTTTACCACTAGTTGAGGATCCTCTGTCCCAGAACCAAGGCAAGTCTCTACATCCTAACCTCCGGTCTCTCTCCATTTTATGCATGGATGATCTCTGGTTGAATTCTCAGGAGAAATTGTGCTCCTACGTGGTTCAAACCATCTTGATGAGCAGAAGAAAAGAATACACTAGAGCCATGTATGTAGCAAAGTGGAAGAGTTTTTTGATTTGAACACAAACTCAACATTTATCACTCTATCACATGGAAGTTATGTATATGCTAGACTGTATGTTGGCACCTGAAATCACCAGACCTTTCAGTTAGTTTTGTGAGATGTCACCTGGCTTCCATTTCTGTGTTACATCTGCAAGTAGATGGATTTTTCCATTTTCTCTTACTCTCTCATTTCCCAATTCTTGAAAGATTAATGATTACCATCCTGTATCTGATCCTGTACCTGTATGGGATCTTAGTGTAATCCTCACCAAACTCATAGGAACACCCCCCCCCTTCAAGTCTATGGCTACAACCTCACTATTGTTGTTTATGAAAACAGCTTTTCAGATGGCAATCAATTCTGCTATGGGGGTTTCAGAACTTCATGCTCTTTTCGGTGATACTCCTTTCATAGTTTTTGACAAAGACAAGATTCCCCTGAGGCTATCCCTTAAGTTTATGCCTAAGGTAGTGCCAGATTTCCAAATGAATCAAACTATTAATTCGCCAAGGGTTTTTTTTTCCGAAACCCCATTTTTCTAAAGCTGAAGAAACACTTCGTACCTTGGATGTTCATGGAGATTTGGCATTCTACCTGACTGTACTAGATCCTTCAGGGCTTCTCCCAGGCTGCATGTAGTGTCAACTCAGTGAATCCCACATTGGATTTCTGATTGCATTAAGCTCTACTACAATCTTGCTCAAGTTTCTCCTCCACTGAGCATAATGGTTCACTCCACCAGGGCTCTGTCAACTTCATCAGCCTTTCTGAGCAATGTTCCCATAGCTGATATCTGCAAGTCAGCAACATGGTCATCTGTATCTACTTTTTTAGCTCATTATGCCATCACTCAAACCTCTTGTAACAATGCCAGTTTTGGCAAATTGGCATTACAATCTCTGATCAGATTATCCAAAGGCCCTCTATCTCTAAGGGGCTGATGAGTCACCTGTAGTGGAATGTATAGGTGCACAATGACTTAAAGGAGAAAAAATAATCACTTATTCATATAGTAACTGTTGTTCTTAGAGATGTGTAGTGCACCTATATGTTCCACAATCCTTTCATCTTTCCCGCTACCTTGGACATGACATACAGTGGTGCAAAGGAGAGGGAGGTGGCAGCCACGCCCTTTTTCTGTCCTTGCCTGAGAGTGTGAGGAGAGATGGGGTGCATGTGTCACTTAGTGTTACTGCTGGCAAAAGTCTCTGACTTGAGTGCCCTAGGTACACAAACACCATCAGCAGCAGAATACATATGTGCACAACAGCAGGTAAATAACCATTTTTTTCCCTACGCGGGCAATGCTCCACCATCTGCTGGAATGTTCCTGGGGTGTTGCAGAGGCTAAATGGCCTGTGCATGAATTCATAGAGTCCTATGGGGGTAATGAAGGCCATTTTTTCCTGGTCCTGTGATGTCATTGGTACCTGCCAATACCCACAAGATAGCTCAATGGTGGAGAATAGGGAGGCGTATTTAAGGGCAGTCAATGCTTCTGCTCTGTAGGGGAGTGATCCTTATGCATAACTTGGTTGAGTTTCCATTAGTCCACACAGAAGCGGAGTTTCCCTATTTTTTTTTTCTTTACCAGAACATGGGCAGCCCATGGACTGAAGTTTTCTCTGATAATATCTGCTTCCTTCATTTCATTGAGCATCTCTTTTATTGGTTGACATAAGGCAAGAGGGACCATCTGGAACCTCTCTCGGATCAGGGAATGGTTTGTGGCAATCAGGTGCTGGATATGAGTCTGTCACAGGATGCTCTACTCACTGTAGAGCGCCTCCTTCTGGCCATGTTTGGGCATTAGCTCTGCCAGCCTGACGTCCCTCCTGTACTTGCGCCTTCTGTCAGTCTCACTGTCTTCAGACTTGACTACTTCTGGTCACTGTAGTCCATCCCTTCCAGGGTATCAAAGTTTCTTGGAACCCGCTGTTCCAGGTAGTCTTTCCTCTCACTGCCCCTTAATGACACCACTGCCCAGTGGCTGATAGGGGAACCCAGGCCCACCTTCTACACTGGGTTCCAGCCCAGAGACCCTACCATAAGCAGTCAAGGTCTGCACGGCCTGGAACCCTACTGCTGTATACCTGGGCTACTTCCTATCTTTCCTTCTCTCACCCTGAGAGTAACTGCAGCCTCTTTTTCTCTGCAGCTCCCTTCTAGTCCCAGCTGCTGGGCTTTATACAGGCCCCTTGTGTTTCTATCCAGCTGAATTTTATCTCTAATTAATCCTTGTTCCCTGGCTCCTCTTCCAGGTGCAGCCTATGAAGTTAATTGGCCCACTTAGTCACCTAAACCCCTTAAGGCTTTGTGTAGGGTGGACAGCCCATCACAGTCACACACTCAAAGTTGGCCAGTGGCAGAATGTTTCCAAGTCAGATGTTTCCTCTGTTCTATGGTAATCTCCTCATTGCCCATATCTATCTCCTGGAGCCAGACCTCCTGAACCTTCGCTAATGCTACTCTGCAAGGCAATAGGCGCACTCCCAGCCTCTGGTGTCTTGTTGGGAATTGCCACAGGTGCCCAGTGAAGGCAGAGGACCTGTGCAATGACCTAATTCAGATTCAGGACTCTCCTGGCAGCACCCCTTTCTTGACAGTGGCCAAGCTACAGGCCACCATGATCAGGTTTGCACTGGTGTTGGGGTAGGGCTCCGCTGAGGTGGTATAATCTTTGTCTTACACAGGAGGACGGTCTTGGTGTCTGGTACTATTCTCAGAAGGTGAGTGTCCCGGATCTTAGCCTTTCCATGCATGTTAGGGAAGCATTGATACTTCTGTATTTCTCTATTGGTGTTCTACCACACCCTTTTTCCTGCAGAGTATCCAGGGTTAATGACCCTGCAGTGCCTTTAGAAGTTCATTATAGCAGTATTGAAGCAGGTTCATGCATTGAACAACAGGGGGCAGGGTGTGGTTATGAGTTTCACTTACAGTGATCCCCTGTTGGCAAAAGCCCCATTCAGTGAGATCTTCGAAGGAGACTGTTTTGTAAGTTGTGTGTGAATGAAACATAACTTAACTGAAGCCCTTATCTTGTTCAGAGTGCACCCTTGTGCAGTTCAGGGCATTGCAGTGCTGTCCAGGCAAATACTTCCAGATTATGGCATTTTTTCTTTTAAAGTAATCTAGGAAATTTCAAATAAAAAAAACCCTCTATATCGAGAGACCATTCAAGTTCCATTACTAAGCCCTATAGGACAAAAAGCTATACGGTATTGTATTATTTGAGATATAATGCGTCATTAGGTAATTTAAGGACCATGGGCCAGATTTTAAAAGGTATTTAGGCATGCAGTAGGCATTTTGATAAGCACCTAGGTGCCTAACATTCATTGAAATCAATGACTTTAGGCACATAGATGCTTTTGAAAATCCAAGTAAATGCCTAAATAAATTTATAAATCTGGCTTTATATCTTAATGCATATGCACAGGGAGTATACATAACACTGGAATATCCTAACTTTAGAATGCTTGCTTCTGAACCTTATTTTTTTTACAGTTTTTTAAATAGAATATTGTAAAACTCCTGCTAGAGAATACTAAATTTATGGTTGAGATTTCAGCTCTGTTGTAAACATATTTTGAGAAATTTGTCTTTGCGGATTTGAATGTTGTTTTAGAAAGTTTCAGGAGACTCTGTCCATGTGTGTGTTTAGTTATATGTGAATGAGAATATACATATTTACCACTAACTGATAAATGGCTGAACTTTAAAATTTCAAAATTAGCATGTGAAACCAATGGGAATATTGTCTGTCTAAAGAGAATATGGTTGGACCTTAATAGCAACAACAAAAAATGATTGCACTTTGCTTTCCATAATATATAATGTAGCTGTTATCGCTACTCTCAGTTTATTTGTATGTGAATTTATTTCAGAAAAGCCCTGCAGAACAGTTACATTTTGCTTATGAAAATCTTGAAAAAGCAATTAATGGAATGAACATGTCTCGCTTAATGACCATTTTACCAGATGGAAAATCAGTATTTGACACCTATTGTACAAAGGTAAAGTATTACAAACCAGTCAGCTTAACTTCTGTACCCAGAAAGATAATGGAGCAAATAATTAAGCAATCAGTTTGCAAATATCTAGAAGACAATAAGGTGATAAGTAACAATCAGCATGGATTTGTCAAAAAGAAATTATGTCAAATCAACTTGATAGCTTTCTTTGACAGGGTAACAAGCCTTGTGGATGGGGGGAAGTGGTAGACATAGTATATCTTGACTTCAGTAAAGCTTTTGATACTGTCTCACATAACCTTCTCATAAACTAGGGAAATGCAACCTAGATGGAGCTACCTATAAGGTAGGTGAAAAACTAGTTGGAAAACAGTTCCCAGAAATAGTTATCAGAGGTTCACAGTCATGCTGGAAGCACATAATGAGTGGGGTCCCTGAGGGATCAGTTCTGGGTCTGGTTCTGTTCAATATCTTCATCAGTGATTTAGATAATAATGGCGTAGAGAGTACACTTATAAAGTTTGTGGATGATACCAAGCTGAGAGGGGTTGCAAGTGGTTTGGAGGACAGGATTAAACTTCAAAATGATATGGACAAACTGGAGAAATGGTCTGAAGTAAATAGGATGAAATTCAATAAGGACAAATGCAAAGTATTTCATTTAGGAAGGAACAATCAGTTGCACACATACAAAATGGAAAATGACTGCCTAGGAAGGAGTACTGTGGAAAGCGGGGGTCATAGTGGACCACCAGCTAAATATGAGTCTGCAGCGTAACGCCATTGCAAAAAATGCAAACAACATTCTGGGACATATTAGCAGTAGTGTTGTAAGCAAGACATGAGAAGTAATTCTTCTGCACTACTCTGCGCTGATTAGGCCTCAGCTGGAATATTATATCCAGTTCTGGGCACCACATTTCAGGAAGGATATGGACAAATTGCAGAGAGTCCAGAGAAGGGCAACAGAAATGATTAAAGGTCTAGAACACATGAACTATGAGGGAAGATTGGAAAAATTGGGTTTGTTTGGTCTGGAAAAGAGAAGACTGAGAGGCGACATAACAGTTTTCAAGTATGTAAAAGATTGTTGCAGGGAGAAATTCTCCCCCCTCCCCCCCCGCAACCTTTGAGGATAGGACGAGAAGCAGTGGGCTTATACTGAAGCAAGGGAGGTTTAGGTTGGACATTAGGGAAAAACTTCCTAACTGTCAGGGTGGTTAAACACTGGAATACATTTCTTAGGAAGGTTGTGGAATCTCCATCACTGAAGATTCTTAAGAGCAGGTTAGACAAATATCTGTCAGGGATGGTCTAGATAATACTTAGTCCTGTCACGAGTGCAGGAAACTGGACTAGATGACCTCTCAAGGGCCTTTCCAGTCCTATTATTCTAGTCAAAATGACAAATTAGAACAATGGGGTTTGGTTAAATTAGAAACCCAGGCTATGTTTACACTTGGAAATTGTGGCACCCATTTCACAGATTCATAGATTCCAAGGCCAGAAGGAATCATTGTGATCATCTAGTCCAGTGATGAGCAACCTGCGGCCAGTCAGGATAATCTGCTGGTGGGCTGCGAGACAGTTTGTTTACACTGACGATCTGCAGGCATGGTCACCTACAGCTCCCAGTGGCCACGGTTCACCATTCCTGGCCAATGGGAGCTGTGGGCAGTGGCACAGGCCGCAGGGAAGTGCTGGCTGGAACAGTGAACCGCGACCACTGGGAGCTGCAGACGGCCATGCCTGCAGATGGTCAATGTAAACAAACTGTCTTGTGGCCCGCCAGCTGATTACCCTGACAGGTCATGGGCCGCAGGTTGCCCAGCACTGGACTGACCTCCTGTATAAGACAGACCATAGAATATCCCCAAAATAATTCCTACAGCAGATCTTTTAGAAGGACATCCAATTTTGATTTAAAAATTGTCAGTGATGGAGAATCTATCATGACCCTTGGTAAATTGTTCCAATGGTTAATCCACTGTTAAAAATTTATACCTTTATTTCCAGTCTTAATGTGTCTTTAATTTCCAGCTATTGGATCATGTTATACCTTTCTCTGCTAGATTGAAGAGCCCATTATTAAATATTTGTTCCCCTATAGATACTTATAGACTGTAATCAAGTCACCCCTTAACTGTCTCTTTGTTAAGATAAATAGATTGAGCTCCTTGAGTCCATCACTGTAAGGCATGTTTTCTAATCCTTTAATCATTCTCGTGGGCTCTTCTCTGAACCCTCTCCAGTTTATCAACATCCTTTTTGAATTGTGGACACCAGAACTGGACACAGTATTCTAGATGTAGTCCTATCAGTGCCAAATATAGAGGTACAATTACCTCTCTACTCCTATTTGAGTGTCCCCTGTTTATGAATCTCTGGATCGCATTAGCTCTTCTAGTCACATTATCACATTAGGAGCTTATGTTCAGCTGATTATCCACCACAATCCCCCATTTTTTTTCAGAGGCACTGCTTCCCGGGGTAGAGTCCCCCATTGTATAAGTATGGCCTACATGCTATGTTCCTAGATGTATATATTTACATTTGGGCATATTAATACTCATATTGTTTGCTTGTGCCCAGTTTACCTAGTGTTGCACATTGCTCTGAATCAGGGACCTGTCTTCTTCATTATTTATCCCCCCCCCCAATTTTTGTCATCTGCAAACTTTAACAGTGATGATTTTATGTTTTCTTCCAGATCATTGATAAAATGTTTTAAAAAGCATAGGGCTAAGAACCAATCCCTGCAGGACCCCACTAGAAACACACAAGCTCGATGATGATTCACCATTTACAATTACATTGAGACCTATTAGTTAGCCAGTTTTTAATCCATTTAATGCGTGTCATGTTAATTCTATATCGTTTTAGTTTTTTAATCAAAATTTTGTGTAGTTCCAAATCAAACACCTTACAGAAGTCTATTATGTCAATACTATTACTTTTCTCAACCAAATCTCATCAAAAAAGATATCTAGTTTGACAGGATCTGTTTTCCATAAACCCATGTTGATTTGCATTAATTAATTTTTTATTAATCAAGTCCTGTATCAGCCATTCCATTATCTTGCCTGGGATCCATTTCAGGCTGACAGACCTATAATTACCCAGAGCATCCCATTTACCTTTTTTAAAAATTGGCACAACATTAGCTTTCTTCCATTCTTCTGGAACCTCCCCAGTGCTCCAAGACTTATTGAAAATCAATGTTAATGGTAGGGTTAATGGTAGGGTGACCAGATGTCCGAATTTTATAGAGACAGGGGGATTAACGTTAGGGAGGGAGAGGAATTATTTAAGCTTAGTACTAATGTAGGCACGAGGACGAATGGGTACAAACTGGATATTAGGAAGTTTAGACTTGAAATTAGACGAAGGTTTCTAACCATTAGGGGAGTGAAGTTCTGGAACAGCCTTCCGAGGGAAGTAGTGGGGGCAAAAGACTTATCTGGCTTTAAGACTAAGCTTGATAAGTATATGGAGGGGATGTTATGATGGGATAGTTTAATTTGGGCAATTGATCTTGGATTATCGGCAGATAAGTCTGCTCAATGGTCTGTGAGGGGATGTTGGATGGGATGGGAACTGAGTTACTGCAGAGAATTCTTTCCTGGGTGCTGGCTGGTGAGTCTTGCCCACATGCTCAGGGTTTAGCTGATCGCCATATTTGGGGTCGGGAAGGAATTTTCCTCCAGGGCGGATTGGCAGAGGCCCTGGAGGTTTTTCGCCTTCCTCTGCAGCGTGGGGCATGGGTCGCTTGCTGGTGGATTCTCTGCAGCTTGAGGTCTTCAAATCACAATTTTGAGGATTTCAATAACTCAGTCATGGGTTAGGGGTTGTTATAAATGTGTATGGGTAGGGTTTTGTGGCCTGCCTTGTGCAGGAGGTCAGACTAGATGATCATATTGGTCCCTTCTGACCTATGAGTCTATGAGTCCCGATTTTTGGGTCTTTTTCTTATATAGGCTCCTATTACCCCCCCCCACCCCATCCTGATTTTTCACACTTGCTGTCTGGTCACCCTAGTTAATGGTCTAGCGAGCTCCTCAGCCAGCTCTTTTAAAACTCTTGGATACAATTTATTTGGACCTGCTGATCTAAAAATGTTTGACTTTAGAAGCTTCTGCTTAACATCCCTCAGAGATACTAGTGGAATGGAAAAAGTGTTATCACCTTATGTAGAAACTATATAATCTGTTTTCCCTAAATTCAGAACAGAAATATCTATCAGACACTCTGCCTTTTCTGCATTATTATTGATTATTGTGCCATTTTCATCTAGTAATGGATCAATACCATTGTTAGGATTCTTTTAATTCTTAATACATTTTTAAAAATCCCGTTGTCCTTAACTCTGCTGGCCACATATTTCTCCTTATGTCTCTTTGTTTCCCTTAACAGTTTTCCACAGTTCTTACCTTCTGATTCGTATTCATTACTATCCACTTCCCCCTTCCTCCATTTGTTTATATTTATTTATGTATTTATTTATTTATAGCTGCCTTCACTTTTACTCTAAACCAGGTCATCTTTTTTTAACCAGCATTGCATTCTTCCTCAATTGTGGCTTTCTGGGCTTCTAGTAAGTTCTTAAATGATTCCAAATTATCATTCACGTTTTTCTGGTTAAATTTTTCTTCCAGCAGATTTGTCTCATACACATTGTAAAACACATCATCTCCACCCATCCTACATAAAAGGCAGGTTGAAAACGATCATTTCCCTGATGTGAACAGCATCTATTATTTCCATAACCTATTGTGGGGTAGTTGACAACAGATAGCATTATTTCATTTTTAATGTAGATAGTTCATTTGAGAGTACTTTTGTGACTTCTGATTGTAAGATTCAGAAATCCTTGTTATATTTCTTACCTGTTTCTATGTATTATACTTTACTATTGATTTTGCTTTAGACTATTGCAAAGAGAATGAATTTCTGAATATTTGTGATCTATATAGTTATGGCAAATTACTGAAACTTCCTCAACATACTGAATTAGTAATTTTCTTATTAGTAATTTCAAAATAAATGTATTAAAACAGTTTATTTTCAATCAGTATTTGCTTAATTAATGCTTCCTTTTAATCAGAAGAATTCAAATGGCCAAAATCTGAATGCTTCTTCAGCATATGGTGATAAGCCAGCCCCAGGAAACAATTTTGTGATGGATTTGCACTTGGAGCTTATTCAGGCTCAACACAGAGTTGCTGTGAGACTTCTTAATATGAAACAAGGTAAGGTTTAATAAAGCTAAGTAACTTTCACAGTTGAATTAATCTGTGCGTTAGTATATTTTTGTAATGTTATTTAAGTAATAAAAGTTTATCAATGCTTGTAAAATGCAGCAAATTTGGGGCAGTTTATATTTCACACACAATCAGAAATAACATGTTGAGATTAATGTCTGTTTATCAAACAATACCCTGCAGTCTTTAATCTGTACTCAGTTACATCAGTGGGAATTAAACCTTAACAAGGACTCCAGGATTTGGCTCCTAGACAGTGAGTTACATGATTTCAATTGTATTGCAAATTGCTGTAATGTCATTAAAAAGAAGGAAGGAAGAAGCTCTGTAGATGGATCATCTGTAGAATACACTCTCTCTCTTTCTCTCTCCCTCTCTCTCAAAGTGGATTTGAATAATTTATTTTATACTATTTGTAGTCTCAATTTCTATGCTACCAATTTATCCTTATCTACTCGATGTTAGCAAGCAACCTGCTCTCCCACTCTTTTATATAGAAGGCCCCAAAGAACCACTTGCTTGGTCCATTTTTTATATTTAAAAGCCACTATAAATCTTGCACTTCAGAATTTCCCATGCAATCCTAGCGTGCTAGGGTACCTCTTCACCTTGTCAGCCTCAGTGTTTCTCCCTTGGACAGTGTAGGGGCCTGGAGTAAATCAGTCTGACTCTGGAGGGGTTTTTTCTTCACTGTGGTTTATTTTTCCTTATTTACATGGTTGGCCGCAGGATAGGCCCAAGAAGTTCTCTTAAGCAAAACGAGAACAAACCCAAACTCCCAACACAAACAGAAATATTTTCCCCTTTCCCTTCTCTGGGCTGTTACCGTAGGACACTGGCTCCTCTCTTTCACCAGAAAAGGGGTTTTTAAAGGTCACTAGCAGCCCTTAATTGGCCTCAGGTATCTCTAGTTAATCTGAGTCTCTCACACTTTTATTCTCACACACACACACACACACACACACACACACACACACACACACACACACACACACACACACACACACACACACACACACACACACACATTATTATTGTTGTTATTACTTCTTGGTCCTTCCTGTCAAAATGCTTGTGGTGAGCCAGGAGTGGCTAGGGGATGCAGGAGGGCTGTGGGCTCTGGCAAGGTGCAGCCCTCAGGTGACAGCGCGAAGCCTGCCTAGAGCCACTGCCACTGTCACACATGAAGCTTGGTGTATGTCAGCAATGGGGAGGTTCTGGGAGTCCGTGGGTGGGAGTGGTGGCTGTGCCCCCTCAACACACTGGGGTCAGCAGTGCTGGCTGGGGACTGCCTTCAGTGGAGCATAGGGCATCAGTTTAATAATACTGCGTAGGGCCTCATAAATCCTAAAGATGGCTCTGATCACACTCTTATATCTTTCAGGACTGACTTTGTCACACTAGATAACAAAGATCCCTCTTTCCCCATGAGCTAGCAGTGCTCCTAAGGATAGCAGGGATAGGGGGATGGAATATTTTTGCTTGTCAGCTCACTCCAAGAAATGTTGATGAGCCAAACAAAAGAACAGAGAGGAGCAGCTATTGTCAGAGTAGGAATTCAGATACAGAACTACCTATAAACCCTCTTACAGTACTCTTCAACAGGGACAACATGATGAGCAAGAGGATGAAGTGTTTTCTTTCCATATAGGTGTTCAAATGGATGGCAAAAATCTCAAGTCTACTAAGTCTCCTGGGAAAGATGTAAATTGCCTTCATCTCTTCACAGGTAATAACTATTAATGTATTGATTAAAAAGCTTAATGTATTATTGCTGTAAAATATGTAAATATTTAAGAATTCTTATTATATCACTTGTTTAACAATATATTTGTTTTATAGAATCAGATATAATGAATAAAATAAAAAAGAATAAGTTATCCAAAGCTATCTTCCTGATGCAAAAGGCTGTATTGATGTTCCCTAAAGGCTCAGCCAGTTCTTCCCAAAAGCACCTCCTTGAGGTAATATAAATTATCTTTACTGTGAAATTTCTGAAGTACCCTTTAAAATACTAGTTTTTCACATTCCATGTAACTGGGGACTGGATTATTTATTCTTGCAAAAACACCCAAAAGGAAGGGATCTGGGAACTTGAAGTCCACATGAAAACCCTGTTGCAGAATTTTCCTTGAAGCATTCCATGAGGTGGGATGGAGGGAGGAATAGAAGGAAAGGGAAAGAAGTGTTTTTGACTCTTGTGGAATGGGCATTTGTTTCATCCCTAAATATCATGGATTATCTGGAGGACAAGCCCTTCAGGAACAAATCCTGCAGCACTGAGCCAGGTCTGCAGATCTCCCCAAATCCTTCTTGTCCCAAATGTAGGATTTTCTCCTAAAACTACATTGGATAGAGATTCAAGATGAGATATGTTCAGTCCTGGATCAATGACAGGTGTACGGCTTGATATTTTTCAACTCACGGGGGTGAGTGCATTGCATGCCTGATCCAGAGCCCATTGAAGTAATTGGGAATCTTTCCATTGACTGCAATGGCCTTTGCCCCAATTCCTATCCATTAGAATCCTCTCTTGCTCAGTGAAGTACGGTACTTGTTTCTAGCCCTGGAGCAGGAAGATATTGGACTCTAAAACTTGTGACTATACAGTATTAGAAAATATTTTCTGTCATTTTTAGAAGTTTCTAAAATGTTAGTTATTTTTCTCATCCTTTCAGTCCCAGACAGTTGGATCATGGTAACAAAAACACCTGGCTTTACAGATAAAAGAATACAAAAAGTGGTCCTAATAAGATTTTTAGAACACTCTAGAAATATTTTAAACTATTTATTTTTTCTGTAAAATATGTGGTATATGGCAGAATACAAAATGGGGTGCGGTGCTATGAAGATTTACCAGCAATTTGGCCGTGATGACCTGTAGTTCCACCACTTTTGAGTAACATGGCCATCCCAAACAAATGCTGGTAAAGAGTTTATTTGATACCATGTTATTGTATATTCTTTTCTCTTCCTGTGTATCTATCGCACACCAAAAAGGTAGGTAAAAAGAATGTTACTTAGATTTGCAAGTTAGATACTCAAGAGTTAGGAATGCAAAAAATAAGGTTGCCTGTGCAATCTCCTAGCTAGCAGAAGGAGAAAGCTGGTGCATGTAGGTGGGTGAGGAAGTGGGCTGGCTGCTGGGGTGTAACAGGGCTATCTATTTCCTGAGCATCCACTTGTGGCCAGAGGTCATTGTTTCCCTGAACTCAGTCCAAATTAAATTACTACCTTTCTAGGGATTCATTGTATTTAGTCTTCTGGGTACACACTGGCCATCCAGGCCCCAACCCCATTCAAAGTCTGTCTCCTCTTAAGTAGGGATTCCCACCCCTCCTTCCCAGAGCTGGGTCCTGTCACAGTCACAGGCTTTATTTGGCTGGAGTTCAGCCTTCTGGTTCTTACTACTCCACTTTTCTGGTATCAGGGTCTTTCCTGAAGGAGCCTTTCTTACTCCTTTTAGCTTCCTGAACTTTGCCTCTTCACTGTAGCTTTCAGCTGGTCTTTATAGGGGAAACACTAGATCGCTCTCAGGTTGGGCTCATCCTGTAATTTGAGTTGTTTTAGCCTCAGGCTCTCTGGCTCATGGGACAAGCCACCCTGTTATATGGGGCCATCTGCTGAGATTGGGGGTGGTGGAAGGGAGACTGATCCC
Organism: Chelonoidis abingdonii; assembly: GCF_003597395.2. Classification (NCBI taxonomy): domain Eukaryota; kingdom Metazoa; phylum Chordata; order Testudines; family Testudinidae; genus Chelonoidis; species Chelonoidis abingdonii. Next base: position 89,208,105 of record NC_133769.1, read on the forward strand.
GCTCTCTCTCTCATCTTCCTCCTGCCAGTATGGGGTTTACCACGGTGCCACTGGCGCCATGGCGCTGGGCCCACACTCCAAAGGTGCCCCGGTCCAGCCCACTCTTCTCCACCCCCCACTCTCTCCTGCGGGGACAGCGGGCAGAAGCGTGGTCCTGCCAGCTTCTGCTGCAGGGCAGGCTCCGCCAGCAGCCAGGTCCCCCCCTTCCCCGCCTCTTCCCTGGAGCATACCACATTCCTCCCCCTCCCCCTCCCAGTGCTTCCCCCACCACCGAACAGCTATTTGCTTGTGTGAGGGAGGGGGAAGAGCGGGGCCACAGCGTGTTTGCTGCTCAGGGAGGAGGCAGAGAAGAGGCAAGGGCAGGCCTTGGGGAAGGGGGTGGAATCGGGGCATACCCCCCAGGACACTGCTGTGACCCACTCAGCGCAGGGGGCTGGGAGCACCCCCAGCCCTCTGCCCTGACTCCTGCACCCCCCCCACACGACCGCAGCCCTGACTCCTGCACCACCCCCACATCCCAACCCCCACCATGAGCACCAAACAGGAGTTCCTGCACACACACCCACATTCCCACCTGCACTTCTTGCACCAAACAGGAGCTACCCCAGGTAAGTGCTCCATACCCCAACCTCCTACCCCAATCCTGAGGCTCCCTCACCCTAACTCCTGGCCAGACCCTGCATCCCTCTCAGCCATTCTCTGTGCAGACAGCATCACACCTGCCCAGGGCACTGCAACAATCACACACCCTTATCCGACCCCTATTTAAAAATGCATAAGGGAAACTGAGGCACCCACACAGTATTCAGAGAAAACATTAAGAACATTCCCACTTTTCACACTGGAGGAGGGACAGCTCAGTGCAGAGAGAGACAAAGAGAATGGGCTAGAACCAGGGAAAAGGTAGATCCGTGCTCTGTGTGGGCGGGGGGGGAAAATCCTGTTTACCTTCTCCCTAGCCCTGCTGCGCTTGCAGTTTACCCCCAGCCTCTCCCTTGCTCTAGGGACCAACCCTAGCTCCCTCCCAGCTGTGCTTTTGCCCCCAGCCCCAGCCTTGTTCCAGTCAGCAGGGACTAATCCTCCCCCCATGCCCCACTATGCTCATCTTGCCCCTGGCCCCTGCCTCGCTCCAGCTGAGGGACCAATCCTCCCCCCCTCCCCACCATGCCCCACTGTCAGAGTGGATAAAACTATCTAAAGATACATTATATCTCATCATAGAATAGAGATTATAAATTCTAATTCCATAGTATGAGACAATATATTCATGTAATGTTTAAGAAAAGTTTTGTAAGTGAGTTCCAATAGTTCATGGATTAGGGACCCAGTCTTATGGGATTCCACAGGCTTCTCTATTGATTATTTAGGTTAATCTTGGGACTCCGTGCTCAGTCTAGAGAATACCATCAGAGATGCTTAGTTTTGTAGTTCTCAAACTGTGGATTTGGGTCTCCAGAGGTAACATGCTTGTTAACAGCAAAAATGTTTTTAAATAAATAAATAATGTTTAGAGGTGAGAAATAAGACCTCAACTCTATTGTCCCTCTGCAAATTTGTGTATACAGAGTCAATCCCTTACCTCTCTCTAAAAGTGTAAAGTTTCGAAAAGTTCAATGAATAGAAGATTGTTGGGGGCAGAATAGATCTGGACAAGGAGAAGAAATCTGGAGATAAATGTGAGAAGTGAGGGACATATGCTTTTTTGTTAAAATATTATGTTTGCTGTTGAAGAAAAAGATCCAGAATACTTAACATTGTTGTTTTAGTTAAATAAAACAATTTAAATGTCTGTCTGGTGATGGTCTCCCGGTACAGCATGGCAAGAAAATCCTCCAAATATTAACAATTAACCTGTTGAATTGGAGATAGTCCACCTCCCGATGACATCCTAAATATCTGCTCAATTACCTTTGGTAAATGAAATAACCAAAAATAATTCATTTTCTGATATAGCTGTAAAACTCATCTGAAAAGTTTTCAAAATAAATCACTGTTTAAAAATGTATAGTGTGTACCTTCTAAATATGAAACCTACATCTATCTGTGAGTTGTGAAGAGTATGTGTTAAGGTTATAACAACCAACAAGGATGCACTTTTATGTAGAAAACCATGATTAAATCGAGTCTTCCTGACTAGGAATTCTTCATGATTTAAATCAAATCCACCCTGCCGCTATGCTCTTGCCCCTGGCCCCTTCATTCCCCAGGGGGGCCCACAAATCTGTTTGGGGCCGGGCCCACAAAATCCGGCCCTGCCTCCTGCACTGAGAGGCTGGGTATGATAGTCTGATAGGCCACTGCAGATATATGCTGAGTCTGCATGGAAAATTTGTAAGGGAAAGTCCTTCCTCACTCTTTCTATCATCTCGCTGGGAGGTTGAGAGGATGCTTCTTCCCCATGTGGTGCACCCAAGGGGAGCCCAGCCCAGACTAGCTGTCTCTATGCTCACTCTTGGAGAGGCTCTCTGCTCCAGGGTTCCTAGTGCAGTGTCTACTGCTGCTTTTGTGGCAGCCAGGACCAAACTTTAGATTAGAATATTCAAGTTTAGTCGTTTTCTTGTCAAGCTGCCAAAATTTTGACTGATGGCACAAATAAGAAAGTGAATGGCAACTTTCAAAACATTTATAATCAAACCTGAGTAAAATTCTGTGGGACCAAAAAAACCCCCAAAAACCCAAACCCTTCCCCCAGGGCTTTCTGACTACTCAATTTCAGAGGTCTGCTGCAAACAAGTGGTATTACGTTACTCTGTGTGTGATATGGGTCACTCAAGTGATAATGCCTGCACTAATGGCCTTTTACTTGATCTTCAGATTTTATTGTATTATAGCATTTTCTTCAATTTTCATTTGGGTTTATTTCTCTTTTGAAAACAGTTTTTACTGAATTCTGAGGAGCATTTCAATACTGAGAAATGTCTTAAATTTGTAGCAGTTGAGAATTAAGTACATTTTAAACCACTTTGTCATTTGAGTGCTATCAATTTTAATGAGAGAATAAGCATGTGAAATTTTTCTCTTCAGACCATTAATAATAGTTGTCATTATGGAAGCATGAATATGCTGAGTTCCTATCCTGTTCTCAGAGAACCTGGTCTAGTGTCCAAAACTCACCCTTTCCTGGAGTGAGCAATACTGCTGCTCAAAAACACTGATGCAACATAACTTTATTGGTCAGGACATGTAGGTGACTGAAATCAGACACAGGATAGATTTAAGGGGCAGAGTGCAACTGTATTAACTTAACACTGGGGTCCCAACCCACAGTTTGAGAACTGCTGGGTTATAGGATTCCCTCGATTTTAACAAAATCTTGGGTTAGACCCTCCTTAGCCTACCCTTGGACACATCTCACTTCTGAAACCTCTTTCCCACCCTTCTATTGGGGTAGAGGGTACCAAAGGGGGACCTCAGCCTGTGAAGAATTCAGGTTATTCCTCCTCCCGGAGGCACAAGTTTCACCTGCAAAATCAGTGTTTCCTTTATTCTGGGAGCTAGCTTTAGCCTTCTGCACTGGACACTGGCTGCACGTTGCAACAAATAAATGTTGTTCAAGTGCTTGCTTATATCAATTTCAGTTAGATGTGCATGCATCGCATGCACAGTCATTGGAAAATTTTTCCCCTAGTAGCACCCATCAGGACAGCTGTGGAGTCCCCTGTATTGGCGTCTTCATGGCGCTCAATATATGACCTTGCTGACCCAGCACCCATGACAGTCATTGGAACTGCAGTCGCTTGCTTTGCAAGTTCTCCTCTCATTCTCCTAGCCTTTCAGTTTGCTGTAGTTTTAGTGTTAGTTGTAGTTATGGAGGTGGCTCTGAGACCGCAATCTGCCTTGGCATGGCAAGATCTGGCACCAAGTTCATTGGTGTGATGTGCTGTAGCATCCATGGCAGAACCGGCACAGCAGAAGGACTCTGGCACAGAGACCCGCGGCACCGCTGCTTCCCAGTGCTGAAGCTGGTGGGAACTGCCATTTCCCGGTGCCACAGAAGTAGCACAGGAAACAGGGTAGCAGTGGATCTCTGCTTTCGAGTCCCACTCCTTTGGATTTGGTCAGTGGGGTGTGTCCCAGGGAAGAGCGCTTGGCGCAGACAGCTTTGGAGCTGGCACTGTCAACTTTGGCCCCAGAAAGGGGACCATTGAGTCCAGTGCCATGGGACTCCCCAAGCCATGTGGTGGAAGAGATGGGGGCTACCATCCATCCCAGACACCTTTGACGCCACAATGGACCTCATTGCCATGACGGCACCACAGTCTCTGGCCCTCCACAACAAGCTAGCAATATTGCATCCACCTGCATCTCCAAGGCATCACTTTCCAGCACCTACAAGGAGGCACTGTTTTGAATCCTGGCACCAATCTGTCTCACGAAGATGCTCGAACTCGCGGCACCAGTCAGACTCATGACATCAGTCCAGCTTGTGGCACCGCTTACCATACCAGCACCGATCTTCATCTCAACCCAGGTCCCTAGCTCAGTGGAGGTCCTGTTCTCGGCACCAGTCATCACAGCACTGGTTGAGTTCTTGGCACCAGTTGTCTTCCTGGAGCTACTCTGGATCTCAGCACTGCTCACAAACCCAGCTTCGCTTGGCACCACAATGGCTGTTGAGATCTCAGTCCTCATTTTCGGATTTGGGTGGTGTCCAGATACTCGCACTGGCACCCATTGGTAAATAGATGCCCCAATGTGGGCACATTGCCATGGCTGGCGCAATGGCAGGGGCTGGCACAGTGGCCCTTTTGGAACTCCTGGGCATATCATCAGACCCAGGGTACCTTGTCCAAGGTCTCCTGGTCGGTGGTATCCAAGACCGGGTTGCCAGTGGCCTCAGCCAGCTGCTCTACCCCCACAGGTGCTGAGGGGGGACTCCGGCCTCTGTGCCTCTCTGGAGCCAGTCCCTGCTCCTACAGTGGATCTGGGGATAATTGACTTGGAACAGGAGGCTGTGCAGAAGATCCCAATGGACCAGGAGGTCCAGGACAATCCTGTTCCCCCGCTTGCTTCCTCATCATCCTCTCCAGACAAGGCAATGGCAGGGACTTTTACTTTAGAGCTACTGCCCATAGACAGTCGTGCCCACCAGGACCTGCTGTGCAGGGTGGCGCACAATATGGGCCTACTGGCCGAGGAAGTGGCGGAATAAGAGGACCCAATGGTTGACTGTATTGGCCCCAGAAAGTCCATCCAGAGTGGCCCTGCAACTTATCAAGACCATCCAGGTCAACTTAAAGGTCTTGTGGCAGACCCCAGCCTCCATTCCCCCCCCACAGCCAAAGGTATAGAAAGGAGATACTTTGTCCCCTCTAAGGAGTACGAGTATTTGTACACCCACCCACAGCCTTGCTCCTTGGTAGTGTTGTCGGTGAATGAAAGTGAGAGGCACGGGCAGCAAGGACTGTAAAAGACTTGACCTTTTTGGAAGGAAGGTTATTCCACGGGGGGCTTACAGCTCAGGATTGCTAAACAGCAGACAATCCTGAGCAGATACGGCTTCAACTCCTGGAACTCCATGCTGAAATTTATGGAGCTGTTACCCTCAGACTCCAGGGAGGAGTTTTGGGGCTATTGTTGAGGAGGGCAAGGCAGTGGCACGGACCTCTTTACAGGCCTCACTGGACGCTGTGGACTCAGCGGTGCACACTTTGTCCTCAGGCTTGGCAACGAGAAGGAGCTCATGGCTGCAGGCCTCGGGTCTGCCTCCTGAGGTTCAGCAGACCCTCCAGGACCTGCCCTTTTATGGGGCGGGATTATTTGTGGAGCAAACTGACTCCAGTCTACATAGCCTAAAAGACTCAAGGGCTACACTGAAGTTGCTGGGGGTGCACACCCCAGCTACTCAGCGGAAACGTTTTAAATCACTGCCCTCTCAACATCCCTACCAACTGTGTCCTAGACAGACTCTTCTAGGAAGTGCAGTAGGAATGGCAGACGGAAGCCGTCCCAGCCCTTGCCAGTTCAGGGCCAGGCACGCAACTCTTGAGGCTCCAAGCAGGCCTTTTGAAGGTGCACGCAGGGACAGTGTGCCAGACTATGGACTGGATCCTCAACCCTGTTTTCTGAACCATCTATCCCACTTCTACCATGCTTGGTCCAAATAACATCGGACTGCTGGGGTTTTTCACATGGTAGAAGTGAATTATTCTCTCCAGTTCTGCTCCTCTCCTCCCTCCCACTCCCTTTCCCCGTCCCTCTTCAGGGACTCTTCTCACGAGCAACTCCTTATCCAGGAGATGCAAATGCTCCTTGTCACAGGGGCAGTGGAGGAGGTTCCTCAGGAGCTAAGGGGCAAGGGATTCTACTCCCATTATTTCCTAATTCTCAAAGCCAAAGGGGGTCTCGGACTCATTCTAGATCTGCGGATCCTCAGCAGATTCATGGTGAAGCTGATGTTCCGCATGGTCTCCCTGAACTTGATCATCCCTTCTCTAGATCTGGGAGACTGGTACGCTGCCCTCGATCTCAAGGACACGTACTTCCAAATATCTGTATGTCCTGCTCACAGACGATACCTCAGGTTTATGGTCAGTCACAACCACTTCCAGTTTACGGTTCTCCTCTTTGGCCTGTCCACAGCCCCTTGGGTGTTCACCAAGTGCATGTCGATCATTGCTGCCTTCCTTCGCCAGAGGAAGGTGCAGGTGTATCAGTACCTTGATGACTGACTGCTCTGGGGGCACTCCAGGGACCAGGTAGAAGTGCAGATATGTATCGTGAGGTCCACGTTCAACAGGTTGGGCCTTCTCAACGAGAGCAAGTCAACCCTGATACCAATGCAAAAGATAGAGTTTATCAGGGCAGTACTGGACTCGGGTAGTGCCAGAGCATTCCTGCCAGAGACCCATTTTCTAATGATCTCGGACGCTGTACAAGGTCTCAGACAGTACCCTACCACCAGAGTGAGGGCTGGCGTGAGACTACTCGGTCACATGGCATCTTGTACATATGTGGTTCAGCTTGCCAGGATGCGTCTCAGACTTCTCCAGATTGGGCTCATGTCAACATACTACCCAGGGCGAAACAGTCTGGACTCTGTAGTCACTCTTCCGGGTCACGTCTTCTAGTCCCTGGGTTGGTGGCTCAACCAACAAGACATGTGCAAGGGAGTCCCCTTTCACAGACCTCAGCCCTCCCTGTCCCTGGTAATGGACGTGTCTGTGCTCAGTTGGGGTGTGCACATGTGGGACCTTCAGACACAGGGCCTCTGGTCTCAAGATGAGCTCTCACTCCACGTCAACATTAAGGAGCTGAGAGTGATTCAATTAGTGTGCCAGACCTTCCAGGCCTACTGAAGGGGTCAATGTGTGGGAGTTATGATGGACAACACAACTGCAATGTTTTACATAAACAAGCAGGGTGGTGCCCATTCCTCTCCCCTCTATTGGGAAGCCCTCCAGCTGTGGGAGTTCTGCGTAGCCCACTCTAGCCATTTGGGGGCAACCTATCTCCCAGGATCACAGAATGAACTGGTAGACTACCTCAGCAGATTGTTCCGCAACCACGAGTGTTCCATCCGGCCGGATGTCATCCTCACCATCTTCCAGAGATGGAGAACTCCCCATATTGAGCTCCTTGCTACTCAGAACAACAGGAAGTGCCCAAGGTTCTGCTCCTTCTGGAACCACAGCCAGGGCTCCCTCGCAGATGCCTTCCTCCTCCCATGGTCAGATCATCTCATGTATGTATTCCCATCGTTTCCTCTTGTACACAAAGTTCTGCTCAAAGTCTTCAGGGACAAGGCGGCGGTCATTTTGGTGGCTCCGGTGTGGCCACGACAACACTGGTACACCACGCTCCCGGACCTCTTGATAGACACCCTAATCATGCTACCACTGCTCCCAGGTGTGATTACCCAGGACCATGGTCACCTTCATCACCCAGACCTCCAGTCTCTCCACCTCATGGCCTGGAAGCTTCATGGCTAAACCTCACTGAGCTCATGTGCTCGGAATTGGTCAGGGAAGTTCTTCTTGGTAGCAGGAAGCTCTCCACTAGGGCCACTTATCTGACAAAGTGGATGTGGTTTGTGATCTGGTGCTCCCAGGGCTGTACTCTACCGTTGCAGGCCCCCAATCTTGTCATCCTGGAGTACTTGTTGTAACTCATGCGGCAAGGTCTTCTTCCATCAAGGTTCACCTGGCAGCTATCTCTGCATTCCACCCGGGAGTGGCCGGGCACTCCGTCTTCACCAACCCCATGGTAAGCTGCTTCCTCAAGGGCCTGGAGTGCCTGTACTCTCAAGTTCTGTAGCCAATCTCTGCATGGGACCTCAACCTGATTCTTTCCAAACTCATGGGACCTCTGTCTGAACTGTTGGCAACTTGCTCACTCCTGTATCTATCATGGAAGGTTGCTTTTCTGGTTGCCATTACTTTGGCAAGAAGGGTCTTGGGAGCTCAAGGCACTCACATCTGATCCTCCATACATGGTCTTCTTCAAGGACAAGGTGCAGCTCAGACCTCACCCAGCTTTCCTTTCAAAGGTTGTGTCCCAATTTCATTCCAACTAGGACATTTTCCTGCCTGTTTTTTACCCTAAACCTCATGCAACCAGCCAAGAGCAATGGCTCCACTCTCTGGATGTTGAACGGGTGCTTGCTTTTTACATCAAATGCATGCAGCCATTCCAAAAGTCGAGCCAGCTATTCATGGCAATAGCAGACCATATGAAAAGTTTCCTGGTCTTGTCGCAGAGGATCTCATCATGGATTACCTCCTGCACCCACACCTGCTACGAATTAGCCAACGTTCCAACCCTGGCTCTCATGGCCCATTCCACGAGGTGCAGGCCTCGTTGGCAGCATTCCTGCCCATGTGCCGATTCAAGAAATCTCCAGGGGAGCAATGTGATCCTCGTTGCACACATTTGCTGCTCATTACTCTATAACCCAGGATGCTAGAGATAATACAGCCTTCAGCAGAGCAGTGCTTCAGTCTGTCATTCCATAACTCCGACCCACCTCCAAGGTAGGAGTTGGTAGTCACCTATCTGGAATCGATATGAGCAAGCACTCAAAGTAGAAAATATGGTTACTCACCTTCTCGTAGCTGTTGTTCTTCGAGCTGTGTTTCTCATATCCATTCCAAACCCACCCATCTTCCCCTCTGTCGGAGTAGTTGGCAAGAAGGAACTGAGGAGGCGCAGGGCTGGCAGGGTCATATTTGAGCGCCATGAAGGCACGACTTCAGGGGGCTTCACAGTCGACCCGATGGGTGCTGCTAGGGGAAAAAGTTTCTGATGACTTTGCACATAGCGCGCACACACCTAACTGAAATGGATATGAGCAACACATGTCGAAGAACAACAGTTATGAGAAGGTGAGTAAACATTTTATCAAAAAAAAATTCCTACTATTGAATTTCCAAGACCTACTCCTTTTATGCTAACTGTGCCTCCATATTACTGTAAGGAAGATGAAAAATCCCACAGCACATCTGCCACTTTGGCCCAATGGGAAAGAATCCTTCCTAATCCCCAAACAGGCTTTAGGTTAGATCTGCAACATCCTTAAAACACAGCTCCTGTGTTACATCTACAGGGAAGGAGAGTGAAGCAGCGAAAGTGGACAAAAGGCCCCCAGAACCCAAGAAGAGGTTTAAATTAATGGAGAAAGAGGGAAAGCGGGGCAGTCAGGTCTCAACCACCTTCCCTCCCCACTTCCTGGCCAATGGGAAGCAGAGGACTTATGGAAGAGGAGGAGGGGCTCAGTCCCACATTCTCATGCATGTTCTCTTCCACTCTCTCATCTTTTTTCTGAGCTATTTCACTGCCAGTCCTATCAGTATCCCACTCAGTGAGATAAAATGAGGAACGGGGGCAACAACCTAAGCTTCCTTTCCAACCAGGGCTGTTCCTAAAGTTTCCTCTCAGAAGTTTCTCTGAGTTAGCTCTCCACTTCTCTGAGAGCAGGACTTTGATCCCTTTTATGTCTTGACTGGAGCTAACAAGAGTTGCCTACCAGCATTAATTTTAATCAGCACCAATAGTAATTGCTCACATCTTTCCCTACCGTTATAACACCTGAGTTTGGGTGACTCATCAAAGAGCCCTGCATTCCTGTTGTTGTATATTGTGAAATTCAGTTTAGCACAGAGGGCTTATACAATGTTCCATTCACCACTTACAGCTCTCTAATCCTAAACCCAGGTCATAACTAATGCATGGGCCACTATGCGGGGCCTCAGCATTGTGGAGCACTTTTATCATACTATAATATTCATTTTGGAGATATTTTGCAAATGTGTTTTGTTTTTTCTTTTCTGTTTGGTTTTTCACCTTGATTTTCTCTTCTATTCATATTTTTCATCATAGGAAGCATTAGCTTTAATTCAGAAGGTTGAAGCTGAACAAAATGCATTGTGCTCCAATCTGAAACAAGCTATGACTAGCAAGAAAAACAGAATCCCCCCTCCTCCTCTGTTGCTTTCCAGATCACATTGCTCCATGACATTTAAACCAGCCCCATTCACCTCAGATGTTCAGGTAATGTTCTTCATAACGACTCCATAAGAAAGATGTGAAACTATAAGTGGCAGTGAAGAAAGTTGCTTCTGCAATACCATATTTATCACTGTGCTCTTTATCGTTCTTAGGTAGATTATGTTGTTTTAACTGAATGCATTCTAAATTCTCATCTCTGTGAGTCACTGGTGACTCACCGTTGTGACCTTCACATTTACCTGCAACATTTCTTTTCCTGTGGTCTGTTCTCTTCTATTACTGTTATATATCATCCGTTTATGCTACCTGTCAAAGACTAATCCTTCTGCTAAACAGACACTATGCACACTTCAATTTGGTGTACAAAATAGCCACGATCTGTAGTTTTCTCAAGAGATGAATTTTAATAGTAAATCTCTTCAAACATGTTCATGTTGTGTATAGAAATGAGGAGGACTCAATTTCTGTTCAGAGTTATAAACAAAATTCTGGAAATAGTGTTTTCAGACTGTATGTTTATTATGACCAATTGACTGAACTGAAACCTTGAATTCACTGTGGGACAATATCTTTCCATTTATGCCCTAAATAATATTTTTTAAAAAGTTTTAAACCTATTTAAAGTGTCCAATATTTAACATTTTGTAATTAGTATGAGTATTTATTCCACTTTGTTTAATATATGGCATAGTAAATTTTTAACAGATCTTATAGAGTGTTCACCACTAGATGGTGCAATATGTTAATTTTTTTTATCCTTTGTTCAAGAACAGACCTTTTCCAGGAGCCTTTTTTTCTCCTTGAAAGTACATGTATATGTTAAATTGATATCAGAGGGATTTTAAAAAAAATCCTTCTTAATTAAAATTACATACTCTCCTAAATTACATTTAAATAAAGGTGCATAAATTTCTTGCAGTGAAAATCAAAACAACTCCAAATATATTCCCTTATTAATTAAAAAATGTTTTCATTTCATGAAAAAAAACCTACTATATTTCACTATATATTTGTTTGTTTGAAAATGAACCGATTGTTTAATGATAATTAGTTAATTGTTAAGTCAAAAATGCAAATTATAAGAACAGGTAAAATTATATCTATTGAGAATTTAGTTTGGTGTGTTCAAGATTGTGCATATTTACAATGAAGATGTAGCCACTCATTTTGTTGGATTTTGTAAAGAAAGGTGCAACATAACCTGAAACAAAAAGGGTACATTCTTCTGTGAAACTTTAAAGGAAACTGTCACCAGTTGAATAAAGCTGTAATATTAAGAGACAGGTTCTGACACTCATGTCAAGTAGCATCTTACTTTACAAGTGGTATCATTGATTTCAGTGTGACCATACATGAACTATTCAACAGGAGTAAGGGTATCAGAATTTTGCCCTAAATTATTGTGTTTGATTATTTAGTACTGATATATGGAGTCATGTTCTTTCTTAAGTTCTATTATTTGTTTTTACAAAATAACATAGTGTCTCGAAATGTAGAGAAACAAAATAAGTCTGAGTCATGCCAACATAATTACATGATGTTTAGATTATGGATTTGAATTCGGTCTTATCTGTAGTCTGTTCATAGGCCTACTGTATGTAAACTGAGGTGATCCATTTCTTAGTGGACAATGTCTTTATCCAGTAGAGCACTTAACCACAAGCTTAATTTTAAGTATGTAAATAACTGTATTGAAGTTAATGGGCCCATTTCAACATCTGTTAAAGTCAATGTGAGTTTTTGTATAGACTTCAGTGGGCTTTGGATAAGGTCCAGTCCTCACATGCTCTCTTGTCTAAGTAATTTGCTGGGTCGGGGCCCAGGTGTCCACATCATTAAAACCAACATCACAAATGGCATCTTTATTGGCAGTTTAATCAAAGGACGGACTGAGTGGGCATGAGAAGCTAACTCTGACCTGTAGAGATGGTCCCCTTGGGTCATGTTTGAGCCTCTTTGGAGAGAGGAGAGCAGCAGCGTTCGTATTTGGCTATGTCTATACTTTGAGCTAGGGGGTCTGATTCCCCTGCTTGCGTACACATACTCCTGTTAGCTCTTATCAAGCTAGCACAAGTATAAATAACAGTAGAGCCACAGTAGCATTGAAGTAGCAGCAGAGCTTAACCATGCCAAGTACATAACCATCGGTGTCAGGTGGGTTTGTTTGTGGCACAGCTAAGCCAAGCCTCTGCTGTCACTGCCCATGCTGTTGCAGCTACATTACTAGTGCTCGCGCTAGTTCTCATTTAGCTAGTGTGAGTATGTGTGTGTGTGAGCAGGGGAATCACACCACTTGCTTGTAGAGTAGACATAGCCTTAGTCACTGTGTGTTTTTGTACCTGCTTTCTGACTAAACTGTATAATCATTTTCTAGTTCCATTAGTCTAACAACTTTCATAATAACTACATTCACTTTAAAGCCCTTATTCTTATTCAGAAAATGTCATAAATTCTTCATTAGACAATATTGCTTCTCACAGTAAATTTTAACACATTTGAAATGATAGTAGATATCAAATATTTAAGTTGTCTTTTTCTCAAAAGGTTTCATGGTACAGTATTTTGGGCTGCGTAGCAGCAGGAAGCAATTTAAAAGTAAGATTAAATAATCATCATCTTCCAAATGCAGGAGAAGAGGTAAGACCAAGGTAAAACCTGTGCAAGTCATTCTCCCTCACTGAATGAATCACTATAGAGCTTTCACTGGAGTGTGTATCTATCATCTTTCCCCTTCCTCATCTGTATCTAATCAGCTAGTTGGCCAAATCTTTGGTATACTTTTGATCTTTATTTCAAGTGATTTAAGTTCTGCAGGTCTTAAGACACGCTACCTTCAACTCTTTTGGAATAATGAGTAGAATACTTCCAAGACAGTCACATTACATTTTTACTATAATTGTTTTCTTAAAGGAAGTCTCTACAAAGTAAAGAATAAAACAGATGAAAGCGTAACATTTGTTTACAGTTTCTTCCACTAGCTGCTTACAAGAATATAGAAATGGAAAAAGAGAAATTTAAAACAGATTTGAGAAACAAATAAGGGTGGTTCTTTTAATATTTTTATTAAGTAAAAATAGAGATGGAGCTATATTTCCTTTTTTAAAGGATATTACTTTAGATTTATTTTCACCCCACTCTTGGAGATTTGAAGGTGTCATTCCTCTGTAGCTGTCACATTCAAACATGAAGGCCTCTATACTCTTTGGGAGAGAGAACTTGAACTCTTTTAGGCTGTATACTTAGCTCTTCTCTGTGTACTCAGCCACTTTCTAGAAGGGCCTAAGACTTTTTTCTTTCTGCTTTCAAGAAAGGAAACTTGTAGATTGTCTGCTTTACCAATCTCTCCAAGTACACTATCATAATCTGATCATAACATTCCGACACCTGCCGTGGAAACTTCACATATTTTACAGGCTAAGTACATTCCTTGATCAGTGAATTTGATGGGTTGTAACTTTGATTATATGAAAGAAGTGATTAATAAAGAAACAAAAGGTATTACAATAAAGGTTTACTGTATTTTGTTTACTTTTTTGTTATATGCAATGCACATAATTAGAAATATTTTTGTTAACAGATACCAGCTGATGGAAAAAGCCTTTTGGAAATAAAAGGCTTAGATCCCAATGAAAAGTACATATTTGCGGTTGCAGCATATTCCTCGGATGGAAAGCTTATTGGTGATGCCATTGGGGAAACAACTAAACCAATCCTTGCTTATCCACCACTTTCTGCTACTACTGCTCGAGCATACCTGACTCAGGTAGACTGGATTTTTAATGAATAGATTAATGTTTTTCATTTGGTTCAAGATTTGTTTCTGTCCCTGTGAATGGTGGTTCCAAACATTATTTTAGTCAGGTTCCAAGACAAAATTTCAGGACTTGCCTACAAACATAATTAGGACAAATCACAACTTTAAAACAACAAATGACAGACTTTAGCACTCTTACTAATTCTGACTTCAAAAATGATATGGGACCATCTTAAGAGGGAAGATGTTTTTGGACTAGGTCTCTTATCCTTTTCTTCCTTTTTTCTATGTCGGTCACTTCCTGTTTAATCCCTTTTTAGTCTCTTTTTTTTTCTTAGCATCCTCCTCTTTCCTTTTGCTTTTTGGGGTTCAGGCCAACAGCAGGAGATCATCCTCACAGAGCTGGTACAACCATTTAGACGACCTAGGCAGTTGCCTAGGGCGCTAGGATTTGGGGGGAGGCATTTTCTTCGGCATTTAGGTGGAGGGAGCTGGGGCAGGGGAGTGCGGGGAGGGCCACCTGCAGCAAGTAAGCCGGGGGGTGGCACGCAGGGGAACTCCCTGCCCCACCTTCTCCCCGAGCATGCTGATTGGCGCCGCAAGCCTGGGAGGCGGGAGAAGTGAAGCAGCGACGGCGTGCTCGGCATGCTCATGCTTGTGCGCGGTGCAGGGGTGAGCTGGGGTGGGGGGGGCCTCAGGGCAGAGAGTGGGGGATGGGGAACTGCTGCAGGGGGGTTGCTGCAGGGCCAAAGGGGGGAGCTGCTGTGGGGGTGGTGGGATGCCTCAGAGCGAAGGTTCGGGGACGGGGGAGGGTGCAAGGTGGAAGTTTTGCCTAGGGCGCGAAACATCCTTGCACCGGCCCTGCATCCTCATGGGACTCTCTGAGGATTGGGGATTAAAGATTTGATTAAACTTCCAGGAGCCAAATCCAACCCCTCCAAAGGAGAAACCAGCAACAGGTTTCAGGGTTTCAGGAAAACTCTGTGAAGCACCTTCGTTATACTTCTTATAAATTGTCTCATCAACAAAGAGGAATTTGAGGGAGCTGCACATTGGACAAAGGGTGAAACCTTCCAGCCCTGTTGATTTTGGAAAGCTGTCAGAAAGGTTACCCTAGATCTGTAGAGGCAAGAGCTCTGCACGTGAATGGCTGCCCGTTTGTGTGGCTCCATTTGCATCCACTCATCTGTGGCAATGTGGCTGATGCAGTAGTAGCAATTGTAGAGGAAACCCAGAAGGAGTTAGTACAGCTACGCAAACTGTAGTAACACCTGCATGATTTCCACACAGGGGAATGACCAAGGCCTTATTCAACCCTTTCTGATGCTAGTGCTGAAACTCAAGTCCTACAGATTCTAGCAGAATCGAATGGATGTTATATTTATTTTACTCAGATATGGTTCTGATAGTATTCTCACAAATGTTATAAACTTCCATGAAATGTAGGAAGGGGATAGCATTACAAGAGTTAAAACCTTGCTTATTACTGTAGTTGACTTGGTATGACTATGTAAACAACAAGGAAAGTCAACAGCTTTATTTGAATGAACACATTCATAATGATAATACTTGCTAACAACTTTTAGTATAAAAATCATGTTATTTCAAAACTATGCTTTTCTTGTAGATTGCCTATCAGACAGATAACTATACATTAGCCAAAAAAGCATTTTCACCACTGTGGGACTATTTTGTCTTGCCTTCTTCAACACCATCTGCTGATCCAGCAGTTATTTCTGCAAGCAACAATTTGACTATATCTCAGAACAGGTAATTGGCAAAAATTATTTTTAAATAGCAGTCAGCTGTAAATGTGTACCATTTTGTTTTGTAGAGTAACAGGCTGTGAAATTGTGCTGATACTCCTAGCATGAAAGATGTTCTAAAAATAAATCACGATTTTTAACTTTGTCATACAAAAATATATAGCATCATGAAATTAGCACAGAGTTTTCGTTATAAATAGTATCTCTAGTATTTGCATGTTTTTCCTTTGTAACAGTATTTTCTCAGTCAAGACAGGTTACATTTTTAGGAAATGTTCATTAATTTTGTTTGTCTCATTTTCTGATGCCAAGCACGAGAAACCTGGATCTAGACTTCTAGAGATATGAATAAGGCTAAGATTTTGTTATGGATATTTTTAGTATAAGTCAGGGGGCTTTATTGCCTGTGACCTGTCCATGACTTTTACTAAAAACATCCATGAGAAAATGGGAAGGGGCTGGGCTGCTGCAGGAGTGGCTAGGAACTCTGGGACCTCCGGCACCTGTTGGGGCTCAGAGATGCAGGGTCCCCCTGCCCTCTCCGTGGTGGCAGGGAGCTGCGGGGATCCCCCTGCCACCGCCACAGTGGGAAGCTGTGGGGGTCCTCGTGCTCCTTGCAGTGGCTGGAGAGCTGTGGGGTATTCCTGCTGCCCACGGAGGCTTGGAGCCTGGGGGCCTGCCAGGGCTGAAGTCATGGAGGTCTTTGGAAGTCATGGATTCTGTGACCTCCGTGACAAAACTGTAGCCTTAAGTATGAGCACCTACAATTCCAATTGAAATTAATGGGAGCAACAGGGGCTCAAGAAATGCTGAAAGCCAAGTCTCTAGTGTCAAATGAGGCGCTCAAAACGAGTGGATATTTGCAAATTGTTTTTGATTAATTAAAAAATCTGCCAATACATTTTCAATGTACTAAGATATTTTAGGAGTAATCCTTTAAAAATTATGCTACCTAAAAATAAATAAAATTCCAACTATATAATTGTGATAAAGGAAAACATGGAAATAAGTATTTTAAGGTTTTCATAATTACAAATGTTTTAACTCAACAGTCCATTAAAACACCATAGGTACAGTCACAAAAGCAAGGAAACCTGTAAGGAAAAGATAAGAGGAAAAGACACATTGCATTTTGATGTATAAAGTAATCAATGTGCAATCAAATGTATGTTGACTGATAGATGAACGAACATTTATCCAAAACATCTAGTATACATCCTCATCTTCTTTTAACTGAGCTTCTTTTTGACATTATTGTGTTAACTGGAAAACTTTGGCTTCACTATTGAAATAAAATATGAATAAAATATTTATAAGTTTCAGTTTTGCCAGAAACAACCAAGAACATTAAAAGCCTAATGACAAGAATTCAGAGCATAGAGGTTATTAAGAAAAATAAAAATACCTTTTTCTAAAAACATATATTGCTCTTCCTTCTTCATACTGTAATCATAATACATTCCCACTTCCATAGCAAGATGAGAGTCACTGTAGTGTTGCAGTTGATCCCTATAGAGGAGACAATGCTGTAAACTAGGGAAATTAGAAAGGTACACAAAATATTTGAAAAAATAATTGGGGGTCACACATGGCAAGACTCCTTCCTTTCCAAAGATTCCAGAGTATCTAATAGTTTCATATTAAAACATATTATTTCGTAAGCTTATTTTTGTGAAGTACAAAGCATTATTTAATTTTAAATTCTTGTTAAGAGATTTTGGGACCTGAACAGGCCCATAGTACTCCCATTTTGCACTGTTTTTGCGTTATCTTTTTTCTAAATCTTACTTATTTTTTCCTAAACACTTAATGTTTTTTTGTTCCAAATCTAATATCTTTGGTGAAACTTTATCCCACTTTGAGTTATATGAATCAGCTGTAGAGTGTAGGTTTTGAATACCTGGTCAAATGCTTTCTAGATATTTGCTTCTCCCTCAGTTTCAGATCCAACTCCAATTTAAATTAATAGAAATTCACTCATTGACTTAAATCTTAAAGTCAGTCTGTTTCAATTTGTTTAGCCTTAGATCTCTGATTGGCTAATTCAACTTTATTAAAAGTAGTAATGACTAGTGGAGACTGCAGAAGAGGTTGAAAGAAAAGAGAAACACCCAAGCCTTGCACTGTTAATTCCTGTTGACATCAGGTAGAGTCAGCTATGTGAACAAGTCTACAGACCCTTCCTTTCTTTATTTTCAGCTTTCTTATAGGGCAGTGGTTCTAAACCTTTCCAGACTACTGTACCCCTTTCAGGAGTCTGATTTGTCTTGTGTACCCCAAGTTTCACCTCACTTAAAAACTGTTTGCTTACAAAATCAGACATAAAAATACAGAAGTGTTACAGTGCACCGTTCCTGAAACAGTGCTTATGTTCTCATCTTTACCATATAATTATAAAATAAATCAGGTGGACTATAAATATTGTACTGTGAAGGATATAGAGCAGCATAAACAAGTCATTGTGTGTATGAAATTTTAGTTTGTGTTGAATCTGCTAGGGCTTTTTATGTAGCCTGTTGTAAAACTTAGCAAATATCCAGATGAGTTGATGTACCCCCTGAAAGACCTGTGTGTACCCCTAGGGGTATACATATCCCTGGTTGAGAACCACTGTTATAGGAGACATAATCAGTGAAGGAAAGCATAGAATTTACTCTTTACAGCATAAAAATGCCAGTTAGAAGCTATCAGGCTAAGGATTTAAAAAAGAAGAAATCCTCTGGAAAAAGCACAGAAATACTGTATTGAGAATTTTGCCCCAAAACATCAACAAGAAAAAGGAAAATACTCAATTAACTTTTTCATGTAGGAACAGTGGTTTCATTGTGCATGTATGTACAATGGCTAGCACAGTGGGCCCCGATCCCTGAATAGACCCTTTAGGCAAGGATTGGGAAGACTATGGCCCAAGGGCCACATCCAGCCCACCAGCCAATTTAATCCGGCCCTCGAACTCCCGCTGGTGAGTGGGGTCTGGCTTGCCCCACTCCTGCACTCCAGCATTGAGCACCCTCCTACACCCCAATCCCTCATCCCCAGCCCCACCTCAGAGCCTGCACCTCCAGCCAGAGCCCTCTCCCCCTGCACTCCAACCCCCTTCCCCAGCCCAGAGCCTCCTCCTGCACCCTGAACTCCTCTTTTCTGGCTCCACCCCAGAGCCCGCACCCCTAGCCAGAACTCTGACCCCCTCCTACACCTCAGCCCCAATTTTGTGAGCATTCATGGCCTGCCATACAATTTCCATACTCAGATGTGGCCTTCGGACCAAAAAGTTTGCCCACCTCTGCTTTAGGCGCTACCACAACACAAAATAATAATAATAAACAGCCGTAGAAGAAGAAACCGATTAAAAAGTAAATAGCCTGTTACGTCCTTGAAATAACTTCCAAGTTGTCAAAAGATGACAATACAGTAGCATCACTATGTTAAAAGGGGGAACAATGAGAAAAGCCATCCTGGGGTACTAGCTGTCCGGCACAGACCAAAGCAGGAGACTTTTCCCCCCAGTTAAGTGCTGACATCACTGGCCAGCGTTAAGTGAAATTAATCTTCATTTGCATCATCATCAGCTGTATTAATACTTTTGATTTATGATGTTATAATTAGAATTTGTATTTTCACAAATTATGCAGTTTATACACTTCTACTTCGATATAATGCTGTCCTTGGGAGCCAAAAAATCTTACCGCGTTATTGGTGAAGCCAAGTTATATTGAACTTGCTTTGATCCGCCGGAGCGTGCAGCCCCGTCCCCCCCGGAGTGCTGCTTTACCACGTTATATCCGAATTCGTGTTATATCAGGTCACGTTATATCAGGGTAGATGTGTACGTGGAATTACGATATCGTAATTATGTACTTTTAACATTATTTTGCCTTTTTTCTATTTTGTAGATTATGTCTTGATGCTGTATCTCAGACTTCTCCAATCCTCTTGCACCTCTTTCTTAGGA
This sequence comes from Chelonoidis abingdonii, assembly GCF_003597395.2. Lineage (NCBI taxonomy): Eukaryota > Metazoa > Chordata > Testudines > Testudinidae > Chelonoidis > Chelonoidis abingdonii. The sequence continues at coordinate 89,228,023 of NC_133769.1, forward strand.
GCATTTTTATTATTAATGAGATTAATGTTAAGGAAGGAGCACTCTTCTGTGATTCCATTTGTTCCAAAGAGATACTGTACAATGGACAGGTATGTTTGGCTTAAAACTAATGTTGGGTTTGAGCTTACCTTTTTGATTTGACCAGTTGCATCTCAAAATTCCCCGGTATATTTTACAATGTATTAGCTGTACTGTAGTGTATCTCATTCTTCATTACCATGATATCCATCAAAGTACAATCTTCTGTGTTTTTAAGGTCTGTTAACATTTGCTGATATTTTTGTATCATTGGCAAAAGGGCTGTTTCTAGATCAATTATTCTGTCATTTAGGGGCGAAGGACTTCCATTGACTGCAGTGGGGTCTGGATCAAATCCTAAAAATGAGGCAAAAATCATTGTTAATTTTGTGCTACTTTGGTGTTGCTAGAATTATTTCTTTATAAATGTTTTTGTGACTTGACCTGTACTTTTTCTTTAATATTAAACTTGTAATAGGATACCTTTGGCATACTAGTCTGAGTTCTTTCTTGCCTCTCTTACTCCCAAAAAGAGTGATATTGTTTTTCTTGAAGATAGCAATGCAAAGGTATATCAACTCAACTTTCACTCCATTTCTGTTCCAGATCCCATTGCACTTCTTTTGTCTAAGGACCCAATCCTGTAGCTCCTACTCATGTGAGGCATATCAACAGAGGTGAAAGTAACTTAAAGGACTTACCAGTACACCAGAGTCCTGAGTGAGGGGTGGGGCCTCAACCGGAAGAAGCGGGGCCTTTAAATCCCCGGGCCCTTTAAATTGAGATTTAAAGGGCCCAGGGCTCTGGCTGTGGTAGTGGCGGCTGGGAGCCCCGGGCCCTTTAAATCACCGCTGGAGCATCATGGTAGCAGTAGCTGTGGAGGCGGCCGGGAGCTCCAGGGCTCGGGCGGCAATTTAAAGGGCCCATGGCTACTCTGTGGTAGCTTGGGCAGTAGGGCATGGACCCTGGGCCCTTTAAATCACTGACAGAGCCCTGGGGCTCTGGCAGCAATTTAAAGGACCTGGGGCTCCAGCGGTCACCACTGCAGCAGAGCCCCGGGCCCTTTAAATCCCTGACGGAGCCCCAGGGGCTCCCAGCTGCTGCTGCTACACCGGGGCTCCAGCAGCAGGGCTCTGGCAGCAATTTAAAGGACCTGGGGCTCCAGCGGTCACCACTGCAGCAGAGCCCCGGGCCCTTTAAATCCCTGACGGAGCCCCAGGGGCTCCCAGCTGCTGCTGCTACACCGGGGCTCCAGCAGCAGGGCTCTGGCAGCAATTTAAAGGACCTGGGGCTCCAGCGGTCACCACTGCAGCAGAGCCCCGGGCCCTTTAAATCCCTGACGGAGCCCCAGGGGCTCCCAGCTGCTGCTGCTACACCGGGGCTCCAGCAGCAGGGCTCTGGCAGCAATTTAAAGGACCTGGGGCTCCAGCGGTCACCACTGCAGCAGAGCCCCGGGCCCTTTAAATCCCTGACGGAGCCCCAGGGGCTCCCAGCTGCTGCTGCTACACCGGGGCTCCAGCAGCAGGGCTCTGGCAGCAATTTAAAGGACCTGGGGCTCCAGCGGTCACCACTGCAGCAGAGCCCCGGGCCCTTTAAATCCCTGACGGAGCCCCAGGGGCTCCCAGCTGCTGCTGCTACACCGGGGCTCCAGCAGCAGGGCTCTGGCAGCAATTTAAAGGACCTGGGGCTCCAGCGGTCACCACTGCAGCAGAGCCCCGGGCCCTTTAAATCCCTGACGGAGCCCCAGGGGCTCCCAGCTGCTGCTGCTACACCGGGGCTCCAGCAGCAGGGCTCTGGCAGCAATTTAAAGGACCTGGGGCTCCAGCGGTCACCACTGCAGCAGAGCCCCGGGCCCTTTAAATCCCTGACGGAGCCCCAGGGGCTCCCAGCTGCTGCTGCTACACCGGGGCTCCAGCAGCAGGGCTCTGGCAGCAATTTAAAGGACCTGGGGCTCCAGCGGTCACCACTGCAGCAGAGCCCCGGGCCCTTTAAATCCCTGACGGAGCCCCAGGGGCTCCCAGCTGCTGCTGCTACACCGGGGCTCCAGCAGCAGGGCTCTGGCAGCAATTTAAAGGACCTGGGGCTCCAGCGGTCACCACTGCAGCAGAGCCCCGGGCCCTTTAAATCCCTGACGGAGCCCCAGGGGCTCCCAGCTGCTGCTGCTACACCGGGGCTCCAGCAGCAGGGCTCTGGCAGCAATTTAAAGGACCTGGGGCTCCAGCGGTCACCACTGCAGCAGAGCCCCGGGCCCTTTAAATCCCTGACGGAGCCCCAGGGGCTCCCAGCTGCTGCTGCTACACCGGGGCTCCAGCAGCAGGGCTCTGGCAGCAATTTAAAGGACCTGGGGCTCCAGCGGTCACCACTGCAGCAGAGCCCCGGGCCCTTTAAATCCCTGACGGAGCCCCAGGGGCTCCCAGCTGCTGCTGCTACACCGGGGCTCCAGCAGCAGGGCTCTGGCAGCAATTTAAAGGACCTGGGGCTCCAGCGGTCACCACTGCAGCAGAGCCCCGGGCCCTTTAAATCCCTGACGGAGCCCCAGGGGCTCCCAGCTGCTGCTGCTACACCGGGGCTCCAGCAGCAGGGCTCTGGCAGCAATTTAAAGGACCTGGGGCTCCAGCGGTCACCACTGCAGCAGAGCCCCGGGCCCTTTAAATCCCTGACGGAGCCCCAGGGGCTCCCAGCTGCTGCTGCTACACCGGGGCTCCAGCAGCAGGGCTCTGGCAGCAATTTAAAGGACCTGGGGCTCCAGCGGTCACCACTGCAGCAGAGCCCCGGGCCCTTTAAATCCCTGACGGAGCCCCAGGGGCTCCCAGCTGCTGCTGCTACACCGGGGCTCCAGCAGCAGGGCTCTGGCAGCAATTTAAAGGGCCTGGGGCTCTGGCTGCTGCCAGGAGCCTCAGGCCCTTTAAATCACTGACCTGAGGAAGCTGCCCCCTGCCGGTATGGTTGGCGGTGTACTGGCTCTTGCTGATATGCCATACCGTACTGGCTTACTTTCACCTCTGCAAATCAGTGACTTCACTGGACCTGCACACACGAGCAAGAACTGCAGAACTGGGACCTAAAATGTCAGGTCAAGAAAGAACCTGATACCTTCCCATCAATTAAATGAGAGAGATTAGTATGTGAAATTTCTACGTTGCTAAGTGGTTTGTTTTGTGTGTGTGTGTGTGTGTGTGTGTGATAGCCTCTTTCCTTGCTCAGTAAAAAGCAACTGAGGTTGAGTCCCAAGCTTTGTAGGCTTATAGTCAAAGGATACAATTAGTTCAAAATCACAGTCTACCTTTAGAGTCATGAACAATGCTACTTTCCCTTATATACTTCTAGCAGGGATCACTGTAATGCTTATTCCAAATTCAGACATCTAGCAGTTATACTGCCGCTTAAGACAAAATATCTTTCTTCTTCCATCCTCTGAGATAAGTAATTTAAACAACAGAATTTACATCTGAATAAAAATGTTTGTTCATTTACAGGTTGCTAGACTAGCTGAATGTGAGAGAATGGTAGTGGCGATTGAACTCAGTAATTGGTTAAATGATGCAAATTATGCCCTGCAATCTGTTGTTCAATGTTATGGTCTCCTTGCTCCGATTATCTATCACAAGATTGCTTCAGTGCCAGTAGTTCAGGTAAGAATATTTAAAAGAGACTCAGCTTGCGTACAAATCTTCTGAATTTAAAAATTTAATATATAATGAAGTAGACAGAAGGTGAACCAAATTTGTGGGATGTGTTTTCGTAAGAGCTTATTGAGAGCAAAATTTGTAATGTTTTTGATAACTTTACAACAAACAAGGTATTTATTCTATGTATGTCAAATACTGTCAGGCTTAAAATCCATGAATCTAGATTCTTTTCTCAGATATTCTAGTGTAAATTCAGAGTAATTCCATTGAGTTCATTGGGTACTATGGTGGATTTAAACCACTGGGCCATAACCTCTAACTGTATTCCATTTACAAACAGTAGTGTTGAGGGAAACAAGAGTATTTGCTAGTTCTTTGAGTGCTTGACTCTGATATCCTAATCATCGTCTCTCTTTAAGCTAGAACTTTGTCCCATGGTGTTTTGATAATTCACTTTCTGTCGTCAATGGAGAGATGTTTTCTTTTAAAAACAAAGCTCCTTTCTAAAAGTAAGCATCTTCCAAATGAAAACTGAATGACTACTTGAGCCTCTTCCCTCCATTTCTGTGTTTGGCATAAAACTAAATAGTTTTCTCAAGGATCCAGTTAAACATATTGTTGGCAGCAAAGACTCTCTAACTCGAGATCAAGAAATAAAAACAAAAATAGATTCCAGTTTATGGTTAGACTGAGCTAAATAACTTTAAACAGTTAGCATAATTGTTATGTTAAAACCAGAGTGAGGATGAGAGCAACTGGGAAAAGGCAGAGGGATTCTGTTCACATACTGTATCTGTCTAATGATAATGTCTCAGTTGTGTAGTCATTGGCAGTGATATCATACAAAATACACAACCAGCCTATTGAAATATGGCTTCCGTGTTCAGATCCTTATTCTAATGGACAGTAATTTAGCAATATGCACTTTTCATATCTGTTAAACAAGGGTGGGAGGACTCCATCTCTTATGTTTAGAGCTGACTAGAAAACAAAAATAATTACGTGAAAATTTGTTTTTCCTTTAAATTTCTGACCAGCTCAAAACAATTTGCAACATATCTATCTCTGAGTATCTTATCTCATACAACATCATAAAGTATTTTATTTCTGACTAATTAAAACAGCAAAAATACCTATCATGTATCTATAACTTTTGTATCTATTACCTTTGGCAGAGTTTGAGTGAAAGTTTGGTCACATTTACTATTGGTTTCAGTGGGGCTAGGATCTCACCCTGTGTATTCAGTAAACTATTTTTAAGTTTTAGAGTCAAGTATAACAAGATGATATGTTGCTAGGCACTGATCCTGGAAAATCTTTTCAGATGTAGGGCTTCATATTGTAATCTTTGTACTTTCAGATCCTCATCAAGTGTCTAACAGTCCTGCAAGAAGTCCCAAGTTCTACCTTACAGAGGAAACAGACAGGTTGTTATGAGAGTATTCAGCATATGATAGCTTGCTCCTCCTTTTATACAGCACAGGTATTTACTTTATTGTGTTTAGGACTGTAGACTTAAGGCTCAGTAGATAACATGAAAAAATTAGTCAAACCTTCATCTTATTGATCTGACCTTAAGAAAAGTTTGACACACTTGAATAAAAGCCTAAAGTGAGAAATAGTGGTATAAAAACCATTTACGGGCATGTTTTAGAAATACTGTTTATTGTTGTTTAAGTTTTAAAAATCAGAAACTTTATTAAATTTGTTCAGGGCATAGATTATTATTTATTTGTTACTTACTGGATGAGATCAGTGACCTCATTTTCATTTGTACTTTGCGATACTTAGATTTCACAAACTTTACATTTTATTCTTTATTGGACTACATGTTAGAAATAAAAAAATATCTTAGTTGTGGTACAAGAGGTCATAAAATGGAGTGTTTATTTTTATAGTGTGAAATATCCCTATCTAGTCTAACAGAGATGACTTTTAGTGCCTTACTACTAACAGATACATAGTTTTAGAGTGGTAGCCATGTTAGTCAGTATCAGCAAAAAGAGCGAGGTGTACTTGTGGCACCTTAGAGACTCACAAATTTAATTGGGCATAAGCTTTCGTGGGCTAAAACCCACTTCATCAGGTGCATGCAGTTGAAAATACAGTAGGAAGATATATAGACACAGAGAACATGAAAAAATAGGGGTTGCCATACCAACTCTAACGAGACTGATCAGTTAAGATGGACTGTTATCAGCAGAAGAAAAAAAATGTTTATAGTGATAATCAGGATGCCGCATTTCAAACAGTTGACAAGAAGGTGTGAGTAACAGTAGGAGAAAAACTAGCAAGGAAAATAGTTTTTAGTTTGTGTAGTGACCCATTCACTCACAGTCTTTATTCAAGCCTACTTTAATGGTGTCCAGTTTGCATATTAATTCCAAGTCTGCAGTTTCTCGTTGGAGTCTGTTTTTGAATGCTTTTTTTGTTGAAGAATTGCGACTTTTAGGTCTGTAATTGAGTGTCCAGGGAGGTTAAAGTGTTCTCTGACTGGGTTTTGAATGTTATAATTCTTGACGTCCCATTTGTGTCCATCTATTCTTTTGCATAGAGTCTGTCCGGTTTGGCCAATGTACATTGCTGGCACATGATGGCATATATCACATTGGTAGATGGGCAGATGAACGAGCCCCTGATGGTGTGGCTGATGTGATTAGGTCCTATGATTGTGTCCCTTGAATAGATATGTGGATAGAGTTGGCATCGGGCTTTGTTGCAAGGATAGGTTCCTGCATTAGTGTGTTTGTTGTGTGGTGTGTGGTTGCTGATGAGTATTTGCTTCAGGTTGAGAGGCTGTCTGTAAGCAAGGACTGGCCTGTCTCCCAAGATGTGTGAGAGTGAGGGATCGTTCTTCAGGATATGTTGTAGATCCTTGATGATGCGCTGGAGAGGTTTTAGTTGGGGGCTGAAGGTGACCAGCTAGTGACGTTGTGTTACTTTATTGGGCCTCTCCTGTGGTAGGTGACTTCTGGGCACCCTTCTTGTTCTTCAGTTTGTTTCTTCACTTCAGCAGGTGGGTATTGTAGTTTTAAGAATGCTTTATAGAGATCTTATAGGTGTTCATTTCTGTCTGAGGGATTGGAGCAAATGCGGTTGTATCTTAGAGCTTGGCTCTAAGTGGATTGTGTGATGTGGTCTGGATGAAAGCTTGAGGCATGTAGCTAAGTATAGTGGTCAGTAGGTTTCCAGTGTAGGGTGGTGTTTATGTGACGATCACTTATTAGAACTGTAGTGTCCAGGAAGTGGGTCTCTTATGTGGATATATGCCAGCAATGCCCCTCTGGCATGTACATTGGCCAAACCGGACAGTCTCTATGCAAAAGAATAAATGGACACAAATCAGACGTCAGGAATTATAACATTCAAAAACCAGTTGGAGAATATTTCAACCTCCTTGGACACTCAATTACAGACCTAAAAGTTGCAATTCTTCAACAAAAAAGCTTCAGAAAAGACTCCAATGAGAAACTGCAGGACTGGAATTAATTTGCAAAATACACACCATTAAATTAGGCTTGAAAAAAGACTGGGAGTGGATGGGTCATTACACAAACTAGAAACTATTTCCCCTTGCTAATATTTCCCCTACTGTTACTCACACCTTCTTGTCAACTGTTTTGAAATGGGTCATCCTAATTATCACTACAAACATTTTTTCTTCTGCTGATAATAGCCCATCTTAATTGATTAGTCTCATTAGAGTTGTTATGGTAACCCCTATTTTTTCATATTCTGTGTGTGTGTGTATGTGTATGTGTGTATATGTGTGTGTGTGTGTGTGTGTGTATATATATACACACACACATATATATACTTCCTACTGTATTTTCCTCTGCCTGCATCTGATGAAGTGGGCTTTAGCCCACGAAAACTTATGCCCAAATACATTTTAGTCTTTAAGATGCCACAAGTACTCCTCATTCTTTTAGAAAACTTAGTGTGGAAATTGCCACTAGTCTACCTTCTGGTCCCACTGATGGAAGGTAAACAGTTTTACATACAAATAGCCCCCTGGGTGAATAAGTCATTTCTGACATTAAGCCTAACTCACCTTATTTTCTAATAAATCATAGCCCAAAATGTACAAATGTAAGAGCTTCTGGTCATTCACCTACATCCGTATTCAGGAACATGAATAAGTGGCCTGATTTTCAGAGTTGCTGTGCACTTGAAGTTCTTTATTTACTTCAGCACATTTGAATATTAGGCCATTTACTTTATTTAGATTCCTACATAAGAGTTTAGGAGCCTAACTTTAGGTACCCTAGTTTGAAAGTGTTGGTTTAGTAAATAGAAACTGGAACTATGGCTGGAATTTTTAATACATTTTATGTGCCTTAATAGGGACAGAGGAGCCTAATTAAATCTTGAGGTGGAACATAGGCATACAACAAATTGTCAACATTTGATTCAAAGTGCCTGCAAGGCTGTTGAACATTTGGGGTGGATGGGTGATATACCTTGTATTTTGAATTATGGACCTGGTCAAGAGGTTAAGTGCACAGTAGAGTTTTTTTTTAAAGTAGGTGGGAAGGCACCTAGTCAGAGCAGGTTGCTGAAAAGTTAGACCAATTCAGGGCATACCTAAGTTGTTAGGTACTTGTGAAGAAGCGACTGTCTCTGGGGAATGCAGACAACACCTGGTAATGGAAGAAAAGGGTTAGTGTGTAAATATCCAATCAGATTTTCAAAGCAGCAATGTGCCTACTACAGCTTTGAAAATCTACATGCAAAAGAGGGTGTATAAACTGAGATTCATAACTACAGATTTAGGCACTTGGACAGGAAGATTTGAAAATTCCAATCTAAATTATTTAAGCTTACAATTCCTCATCAGTAAACTTTGGTATTATTGCATTGTACTTTATGATTACTTGCGGAGTTTTAGTCATTGACTAATATCTCTATAATATTCATATATTTCCCAGTTATAAACAAGGAAGGAAAAATATAAATGTTATGTAAAAGAAAAAATTAATTAATAGATGTTTAACAGGTACTGCGTTCATGGAAAGAATATGAACTAGCATTAGTTATTATCAGCTATGGGAAAAAGTTGTTGGATTCTTCACAAACATCCCATGGACAGTCTAAATTCAGTAGTATTGAAGAAATGCAAATTGACACAGAAACGGAAGATGAGGTAATCTTTTTTTTTTCATTTTCCCTTTCTTTTCTATAAGTAGGATGTTGCATAATAGCACCCCATCAAAACATTGCTGATATGAGATAGTGTAAGAAATTTAAAGACATGCAACATTCTTTAACATATCAGAGATCACATAGAAGATCACTTACATCCATGGAAAGTTGAAATTAATTTTAATCAAACAATTTTCCTAGTTGACTGCTCTTCATATCATGTCTTCAGAAACACTATAGATGACAGAGAAATAAATAACTGGTGAAACTGCTGAGCTAAAGAAACTGAAAAAGTAGTATCCCAAGTATGTGGAACTGGAGAAACTTAGTTTTTTCATTGCTGCTGCTGCACATCTTCAGAGGTGCTGTTGATGGCGTCTTCCTTCCCCACAGACCACCTCATCCCTCTCAGGCTTGAGTGCATTTCTGCCTGGGGCTGCAAGAGAATAACACAGGGATTGGCTCTAGATATGTCCTCCCTTGAGGTTATCATGCAGTCTCAGTACTTCATAGGATCTGGAAGGCTGGAGTGAGCCTTGCAATCATCAGTCATGTTCATGGTCCTCTGGAGGGGTGGGCTCCTATCTGCCTTCCTTAAAGAAACATAAAATATACCATTGTTCCTCCCTTTGTCTCTCACTCCTGAAGGTCATGATTTAATGCCCTTCTTAGGAGGGAAGAAGATGGTGTCACAGTTAAATGGCTAATTGCACCTATGTCCCATTTTTGGTTTCTCTGAGAGCATCCCCTCAAGTCTTAGGCCTTGTGCCTTCATCTGTTCCAGGGTGGGGAATTTTGCAGTTCTACTTTCCCACTGGGCCCTTGGCTACAGTACCCTGTATATCAATCGTGCTTACCCTATGGGACTGACTGAGTTAGGTACTTGTTTTGCTCCCCTTCAGGAGTCTGTGACCAGACAGTACTTTGGATTTTAAAAATCTGTTTATCAGTAGGAACAAAGGATTTAGAGAAAAAGATTTTAAAACAACAGTCTACACACGTCTTTCTTACCTACAGGCTTACTATCTCTGATAGTAGTGTAGGAAGGTCAAGCATCTCCAGAGATTCCAGTATCTCTGCCTGGTTCCTGCAAACAGCTGCCCCCCATTAAAGAGCATTCTGTTTAAAATCTACCAGAAGTCTTCAAACACAGGAGATCAAAGGCTTATTTTGTCCTGATACAAACCATATTGTAGCTGACTAAATAGGTGGCAAAATCTTCCAAGTTAATAGTCCTGGCATTGCCCTTTAACAGCCCTCAATTGTTTGTGGAAAGGTGGCCTATTCTGAGCCATTCTTCTAAAAACATTCAAATATATTACTGGCACGCGAAACCTTAAATTTGAGTGAATGTATGAAGACTCGGCACAACACTTCTGAAAGGTTGCCGACCGCGGACATAGAGTATTCATGAGTTATGACAAAGCATCTCCAGGTCAGTCACTGATAGTATGAAAAGTGCTGACTCAAATCTGTGGACCACAGCTCTCTACCCTTGGACTATAATATGTAAGAGCTGAGGGGAGAGACTTTTCGATTTTTATACTTACTGCCCACTGAAAAAAATCCTACTGGATGTAACAGCAGTTGGTACCATAAATGTTCAGGTCAGCTCGAATTAGCCTCTGCAGTTGATGCTTTCTATTTGAGGGATATTCCCTCATTTGTAGCTACATCCTGTTAGTAGTAGTAGTGGTATTGTAGAGCCTGGAGATCCCAGCAAAGATTGGCACTGTACAAACATAGAATAAGAGACAGTCCCAGCTCTGAAGACCTTACAACCTAAATACAGAAGATGGTCAAAAGGTTGGAGGGAACGGATGCAATATAGAGGCAACTGTTCTGTTAGTTGTTTCTCTTTTATTTTTTTGCCTGTTTAGTTTGTTGGTGGTGGTGGGTGGGAAGGGGATTAGCTGAAAAGAGAGATAAGGAAAGTAGATGGGACATTAAAAGGAGGGGGAAGGATGAGGGTTATGAAGATCAGGTGAAATCAGGCTGAAATAAAGAGCCTGAAGGAGGTTGGTAGAAGTGGGAGCAAACAGCCAATCAGCATAGGGAGAAGAATGTCCAGAGAGAAAGTTGTGCAAACCATTTGGACAAAGATTACATCAGAGTCACCGGGTCCTGATTCAGCCTTTTTTCCCTCTGCTATTGCTGACTGAGTTTCTGGCTGGCTTCTCCCAGCAGTTCTCCCCCCAACCAAGCATACAAAATGTATCCAGTTTCTGAAGATAAGATTTTTTTTTTTTTTTGGTCAAAAAAATCAAATGTCCAGAATCCTAAAAGTTTCCAATTTTTGTCCAAAAATCAAAATATTTTGTCTAAAATCTGAAGTATTTCTATTCAAATATGCTGTTGTGGTGCTTTGTGAGTTATAGTTTAATTGCCATAGGTCCCCATTCTCCTCACTGGGTTCCCTAGCAGGACTACAGTTTCCATGATGCTCTGAAAACATGGACCTCTCTAATGCTCTGCCTCCAGTCACCAAGTGGTGAGTGCAAGGCATTTCATGGGAGATGTAATCTGATTAATATTTAGATTTCTCCCTTACTGGGAGTGGAGCAGTTAGCTCATTCCAACCAAATGAAATATGTCAATCAATCTTCTGGCCATGACACTGTGAGAATCACAGAACATGTCAGTTAGCCGCCTCAATGTCCTAATTAAGGGAATAAGTTATTCCCGAGATGACTGATTCAGACAGGAAAGAAATGCTTAACTCAAAACAATTATTTTCTAACTGAGCTCTGAAGTGGATCTGTTAGCTAAGGAGAGAACTGGGGACAGCTAGTTCCAAAGGTCACACTCTCAGCCTTATAAAAACACTTCTCAGAAGTGGCAAAAGCCCATCTTCACAAACTATAGGGAACCACCTCGTAGCTGCAACAGACACATTGTAAGCAGCCTGCCACCCCCAGCAGAACTGACAGAAGGGCAGAAGATTCTTTCTTGTTCACCCAAGTTGCCGAACAAATACAAACTAGTTATCTTCCCATGCAAATGAGTCACACTTCAGCCTTTAGACAGTAGTAAATGGTGCAGCATGTATCCCCACACCAGGTGAGGAAAATTAGAGGCCCATGAGAGAGCTCCCTTTCATCAGGCCAATAACATTTTGTTACAGAATTTTTTTCTGCAGCAAGCTTAGGTAGTGCAAACTGCCATGTTATCAGAATCCTGGACTTCTCAGGCTTTGCAAGGGACAGGAAGCCACAAATATTATTAAGTGGATTTCCCCCTAAATATGTTTTTAAAAATTACAGTTCTGGCAAGATCCTAAGCCATTTTAACTTTCTCTTTTGATTTAGTTTCATTATAGCCAAATAATTCAATATACAGAAAGTTGATATCTGTAAATTACAATTTACGTGGAGTTTATTTCATATCTGAAGTTGTCACTGGAAAAAATTACATTAAAAACATAAATAACAAATATTGATTAGGACACCAAACAGGGAATTAAGATACTTGGGATTTATTCCTGATTCTGCCATTGACCTGCTGTCTACAGCTACATAAGTTTTCCAAATATTAATAATTTATAACTTGATATTCTAGAGTCCTTACAGTAAAAAGAAGTCACAAGCAGCTGCAGTTGAAAAAGCAGCTGAGAACCTAGCAGCTCTGGAATCAAACCTCCTCAAACTGACGAGACCAGGTAGATGTTTTAGCAAAGTATTTTTTACCTTCTCTCTCTACTGTTTCTCATGGTTTGCATTCAAGAATGGTTTTGCCAAACAAGTACTCATGCGTTCTTTGGCTCTTTTTAAGAGGGAAAATGAGGGACACGATATAACCAGCCAAATATAGGATTTCTGTTGCTTCATTTAGGTTGGCAGTACCATATGGCATTGTTTTCACCAAGCCTTTCCTTCCTTTCAATGGTACTATCTCATTCCTCATTAACAACCATGATTGCAGCATTCAAGCAAACGCACTAACAAGCTTAAAAGCTCTATCAGTTGTATTTGGGCTCTATGCTATATCCTACCTCCTCAAGCTGTTCAGACTGCCTATATGATTTTTTTTCAGAGCAATCAAAATCTAATGATTTATGGCCATTCTGAACTTAAGGTTCCTGCAGGAGTGCCTGCAGCAGTTAGTTTTAGTAAATATAATTGACCCAACCCATAAAAATACTAAATTTTAAAAGTCTAGTCCTTCAGAGTCTCTTAGTGGACTACAGTCACTAATTATTAGTCACGTGACTCTTTGGTCATTGTCTTTTTTTCTGTTTTTGTATATCACCTAGCAGAGTGGAGCCATACAAATACATAAATAATTTGTAATAATAACAACTGAAATATTTAGCTGCTCCTTATGTTGGATAAGATAAGGAAGGGTTATTTGACCAGCTATGCCGAAAGGAGGACAGGAGACATTTGACATGGGTTTAATCAGGCCGCAACTGTATTATTAGATGTCTGGGACTTCCCAGCAGATAAAAGTGTACAGTGCAGATAACCCTATGTTTATTCTGTAATTACCAGAGGAACTTCTACCAGCTCCCCCTTTTTCCAGCCAGGTCCCGCTAGCAAATCCATTGCCAGGACCTTACCATCCACCCCCCTCGTTACAGGGTTAAGGTAGACTATAAATATAGGGGGTTGGCTCCCTGCTGTATCAATCATAGACGTTCCCAACCGCCCCCCCGTTTGTTCCTTTTAATGAACCATCTTTTTAAGTCCTTTTCCAAGCCATTTTCCTGGTCACTGTATACCTTTCCTATGGAGTACCTGCACTGGACATCCACCACAAGGAGGAGCCAGCAATTAGCTTGGCTGCCTTCCCCGCAGCCCAAACCCAGCTGGGTTCCCAGACATCTCTTACTGCCCCAGCCAAAACAAATGGGCTCCAACTTCATCCTTCCTGTATAATGTGGTGCCCTCAGGATGTCCAAAGTGATGAGCTTTTTATGAACCCAAGGAGTTTGACCAGCCCTCTGTTCGTATCTGTCATGCCTTGTCCCCAAGGTGGCGCCCATGCTCCCAGTCAGACCCTGTGTTAATGCATGTTCGACAACACAGGTCTGCATCAAGTCCCTTCTTCTGGGCAGTAATTGAACCCCTTTACACATTCCCAAATAATGTTTTCCAAGGTGTGCCACATCATGTTGGTGACTGCTGATGGGCCCCTATGGCACACAGCAGTGGTATGAGCTGGCCCAATAACATGCTTCTCCTTCCATGCCAACATAGGCTCGCCCTGTCGCTGGATTCTGGTCTGCCTATGTGCATAAAAAACCCCAAAAAGCTGCCAGTCCTGTGCCCACAGATCCACACCACTACCTCCATGGCCGGTCTTCCAACATCTGGAATGAAATCACAACACGTTAATATCAACTCACCACCCAAAGTTGCACACACGTATTGTATGTGTCTGAATGCCAACGCCCAATTGCCAGAATTGCCTGTGCCACTGCTGTACCACTGCTGGGAAGAACCATGCTTACAGCTTTTCTGGAACATAACAGATGCTCCCCAGCCTTCTTGATCAGTTGTTGACTATCGCAAATTTAATATTCCTACTTGTACCTGACAGTGTACATTACACAATTCCATGCCCCTCCTTCCCTCTCCCGCCGCAGTGCCCTATAGAACCCAGGCATTAAATGATCGCTGATCCCAAAAGCACCAAAATTGCTATTAAGAATGCTGCTTTGAGCAAGGCTGCTTAAATTCCTCAGAACGTTAACTGTGATATACCTCAGCATGCTCTGTGTAAAGAGGAGGATTTAAGCACAGAGCTGCACCTTCTAAACCCTTTATTCCCACGGGAAAAATCAGTGACCATGCTCACCCTTTTTGCTACAGTTTTTCTCTTCCCTCCCCCGCCAATCCAAGCACAGTTCTCTTCATTCAGCCAGCCAAGCCAAATACCCACCCCACCCTTCTTAAAGGTGCGATGCAGTCATTCTCTTTCACAGTCCTTAAATAGAATACATATTTCAGGCTTATTTGAAGATTTATTTCTTCATCTCTCAATCCTTTTCTGTCATTGTGAATTCTAATGAGGTATGCAAGTTAAATTCAAATTAAATAGCTTATTTAATAAAATACTGTACAACGTTACAGAAGACTGCATTTTGATCAACAATTCGATGTGCAGTACTCAATAGCCAAAGTGCTACTAAAGTGTGGTGCTTGGTTATGCAGGTGTATCTGCAAAATTTAAATGAATAAACACAAAATCTAAATCCGAAATGTTTAAGATAAAGGAACATTTACAAATTTTTGGTTAGGAAAAGGATATTCAGAATAAAAGACATAATACGAAGCAAAAGACAAGTCTCCTGTTGACTGCATTTATAATAAATGTTAGATGCCAGCTAACAGCTAGCCTAATGAATACAGTTAGAACTTCTAGCACAGTATGCTCTATGCTAGAGCACATTATTAACAAATATGGTAACAAAAACCACTCTGAGGGAAATTCTTGTAAGTGGATCTACACTGTGAAGCATCCCACTGATGGCAATCTAAGAGAGAAATTGGGAAAAGAACTGAATGTGCCTTTTTCACTAGAAACCTGGAAACCATCTCCCTCAACACAAAGGACAATTCAGGCTCTCCCTCTCGAAGATTTTCTCAAAATAAAAATTTAAGCAGACACTATTGGACCCCAAAATGCTTGTTCAAAGCTGATCATGTCAAACACACCAAAGGGAAGCGGAGACAAGGGAGAGCCAGTTTTTCCTATGCCACTTTCTAAAACTACGTAGTATATTACTGAAGCAGTATATTTAAAGCACTTTCATCAGTGCTGGGTATTAACTCTCCACGTTCACTCAGGTTCTGTGTGTTGTTTGTATTAGAAGAGGGGAGTGCTCATAATCAACATCAAGAAATTGTTGCATCCTCTTTTCTAATATCTGAAAGGATCTTTTCCAGATGATGAAAATAGATGCTGCTGCCTCCTCGGCTGGCTTAAAGCAAGAAACTAACTTGAACTAACAGGAACACCTTGAAAAGATATAATATCTGATCTGATCTGCTCTGAATGAAAGACATACATGCCATAGTAATTATGGCATCTAGGTCTTATGCCAGTTCTTTCCCCACATCCGTATCTCTGTTTTATTTAATTTTTATCCTTTTAATCTCTAGGAAAGGGGTTGCCTTGTAGATCCTTTCTGGGTTTAGGTACATAATATATGCATGCAGACTACTGTCAAATGTGCATACTTCAATAAGACAAAGCAGTCTATAGGTATTGGCAAGATATGTCTTAAAAATTGCACTCAGTCTTGCTATATAGCTATCTGCTTTTATTTGTGTATGGAAAATACAGGCAAAGTTTTTAAAAAAAGAAAAGCAAAAATCTTCATTAATGCAATATGTAAAAAAAAAAAGAAGCCTGAAATATAACTTTGAATTATTGACTTGGGTATCTTAAATCAGCTCAGCATAAAATAAATAGATTTGAAAACTATTTACCTGAATCATGCTATTATAACAGCAAATTGCATAGCATAATCATTAACATAGATAATGTATATAGGAGAGGAAGGATGGTCCAGTGGTGGCGCACTGACCTGGGAGCTGGGAGACCCATGTTCAGTTCTTTGCTCTGCTACAGACTTCCTGTGTGACCTTGGTCAAGTCACTTATTGTCTTTGTGCCTCAGTTCATCATTTATAAAGTGGGAATAATAGCACTGCTCTGCTTCACAAAAGTATTGTGAAAAAAGTACATTGAAGATTGTGAGGTGCTCAGAGGTATTACAATGGTAGCTACATAAGTACCTAAAATAGGTATTGTTGCTGTCATAGCTTTCCTACTCAGATTTGAACCTTAGCGTTCATAAACTGAGAAGCTAGCATAAACTCCTCTAAGCTTAATTACCAGCTTAGATCTGATAGCCTGCCACCAAGCAGGAATTCCAGTGCCTGGTACACTCTGGTCCCCCCAAAACCTTCCCTGGGGACCCCAAGAACCCAAATCCCTTGGATTCTTAAAACAAGGAGAATTAAACCATTCCCCCCTCCTTTTACCCCTCCCAGGCTTCCCTCTCCAGGCTACCCTGAGAGATTACTGATCCAAACTCTTTGAATCTAATCCCCTTCCCCAGAGGCAAACAGATTCAAGGAAAATAGAGAGAGATTCTACCTCTCCCCCCTCCCGTCTCCCCTCCACCAGTCCTAGTGAGTTATCCCAATTCCCTGGGATAAAACAAGGGAAACAAGAAAGAAATTTAGTATAAAAAAGAAAAAAAAGACAAAAAAAATAATCTCTATTAAAGTGACAATACAGACTATGCTTAAAAACAAATATGAAAATAAGAACAAGCCTATCAAAAAGATACCAATCAAAAAACATTCCAGCAAACTACACACGTGTAAATACAAACAAAACAATACAGCCTTTGTTTTTTCTACTTTGTATTACAACTTTGAAACTGAAGATTAGAAGTTACAGATAGAAAGATCCCTCTCATAGCTGAAAGCCAGACAAAAGACACAGACCCAAACATTCCCTCCCTCAGCTTTGAAAAATCTTGTTTCTTGATTGGTCCTCTGGTCAGGTGTTTGGTTCTCTTTGTTTACCCTTTACAGGTGAAAGAAACATTAACCCTTAGCTATCTATTTATGACAGTTGTTCGTTTGGCTTGAGATGTTAGCACCTGTTCCATTAGGAGGAAAAATTGATGATACAAGCCAGGTATATGTTTTGATGTATAATCCTGCTTTTCTGAACACAGTGAAAACAACAGTAGGGAGTTTCTTTTATCAAAAATCCCTCACAATGCATCTCCAAGAAGCTTTGTCTTTCTGCTTCCCTTCAGGGTTCTTCTCACAGCTGCTTCTCCAGCTTTCTGTGGACTTTCTGCTCTAACATACACACGCAGACAGACTACAAACACAAACTCTTAGCCCTTGTTTCTTCAATCCACAAACTCCTCAGCCCATATTCTCAACCCTGATCAGGTCTTGCCTGAGATCTGGTGTTGCTCAACTGGGGTTGCTTTTGTCTAAAATGTTGTTGTGGTGAAGTGTGGGGACCCCATCCAGTGCAGGGTGAGTTCATCCCATCCTTTGAGTTACCCTCTGTCTCTGATGTGTCCAAGGAGTCAAAGTCAATAGAGTTGCCCTGATCCACAGGGCTGTAAGGCCTCGTGGCCAAAGTCTATATAATCACCCTTATCCACAGGGCAATAGGCCTCATGCTGATTCAGTGAAGTAGCCCTTCTTTGCAGGGCAGTGAGGCCTAAGAGCTGGAGTCCACAGAATTTCCCTGGTTTACAGGGTAGCGAGGCCTATTGGCCAGTGTCAGTAGAACTACTCTGGGCTCACAGGGCAGTGAGGCCTTGCGGACAGAATTAATAGAGAAACCCTGGGTTCTCAGGACAGGGAGACCTAGCAACTAAAGTCAATAAAGATATCCTGGGTTTGCCTCCGGGTGGGGCTGTGTGGCCTCCTGGCCAATTGGGGTGTGTGGGCCACCATCCACCATCTGTCAGTGGCAAGTGTGTCCACCGCTGCGTCAGCAGGGATCCATCTGCAACACGCTGACCATCACTGAGACAATTGCTAGTTCCTACCATGATATTCGTGGTGGTGGTGGTCTGTGCATTTTCAGGGTCTCTGGGTTCCTCGGCCGATGCAGCTCCTTGTAGCTCAGATCTCCCTGGGGTGTCCACAGATAGCTGGACATCTGCTTGGGTCTCGGCACCTCTGGCTTCTACAGTCTGGGGCTCCAGTTGTTCCTGGGCAGAGGCCAGCAAGGAGCATCTTCCTTTCCAGCAGTCAGCCCAGACTGAGCTGCACTGCTTCTTCTTATACTGGTGCTACACTTGGAGTTTACCCAGTAGGGACGTGATCTCCATCCACAGTGAGGCGTTAACCCTTCCCCGTCCAGTGCGGGGTGAGTTCACCCTGTCATAGTGATGTATAAAAGAGTTACAGTTGTTTGCCTTTATAAACTACCATGGAGTAACTTTCATATTCAAGAAATGTGACCGGTGTTGATCATTGAAAGACATTGCCTTCAAAATATTTAGTCTGTTTCATCTGTTTGTAGATAACTTCCCTTGCTTTTCCTGAAAAGGTTAGAAGGGGGGCAGTCAGGGAGGAGGGGGCAGTTGGATGGGGTAGAAGTTCGGGGTGGGAGTGGTCAGGGAATGGGGAACAGGGAGGGTTGGGAGTGGGAGTCCTGGGGGGCCTGTCAAGGAGTGAGGATGTGGATATAGGTTGGGAGGGCAGTCAGGGGACAGGGAGTGGGAGAGGGGGGGTTGGATAAGGGGATGAGATCCTGGGTGGCAGTTAGGGGCACGGGGTCCTGGGAGGGGGTGGTCAGAGGACAAGGAACAGAGGGCGGTTGGATAGGCGGTGGGAGTCCCAGGGGAGCTATCAAGGAGCAGAGGTGTGGATGGGGTCGAGGCAGTCAGGGGACAGGGAGCAGGGGGGTTGGATAGGGAGCAGGGGTCCTGGGGGTCAGGGGACAAGGAGCGGGGGAGTGGATGGGTTGGGGATTCTGAGGGGGGCAGTCAGGGGGCAGGAAGTGGGAGGGGCTGATAGGGAACGGGGGCCAGGCTGTTTGGGGAGGAACAGCCTTCCCTACCTGGCCCTCCATACAGTTGCGCAACCCCAATGTGGCCTTTGGGCCAAGAAGTTTGCCCACCCCTGGCATACAGGCATAAAGGAGGGTGTTTTCTGGTTTTCAACTGCTGTTCAAGAAAAATCATACCATTCTTGTATTATTAGTTGTCCTATGGATTTTATTTAACTTGATCATTAATCTAGGTACTGGACCAGAGATTACAGGACAAGAAGATCCTTTTTTTCTCTACCCTATAATTTCATGTTGGACAACAAAGAATGCCTACAGGGAGGGTAGGAAAACTGGATTTTACTTTTGTTATCAATGTTTCTTTTCTTTAAAATCCAATACTGGTAAAGTAATAGATATAATTAAGAAGCTATTTTTATTCTTCATTGTCTGTAATAAGCACTTTACAACTTGAAAACATTTTTTCCATTTTTATCCTTTTATCATTTGAAAGCAATATAGTTGTTAATGTTTCTTATGGAGATGCATTTATATGTGCATGAAATATTTGTAACAAATTATGACTTTACTGAAAATGTGATATTTTTTTTTTTACATTGCTGATTTACTTGAAAATGGGCTTATTTTGAAAAAAAGTGAAATATTTTGTTAATTTTTCTATAAAAAAGCAATGCCATTTCTGCAATGGAAAACTCCTTTTTAATGAAGAGGAGTTTAAAATTTGAAGTTCAAGTTTGCTCATGTTTTCAAAGCAAAGTATGAGGTATATGAAATCAGGGCTATGCCTCCTCTTATGCTTAAAGCAATAAAATCCAAAATATCAATGGAGATAAAACTGTAAAATGAACATAATTCACCATAATCTTAACACTGACTAAACTAGGACAAAAGGTATTTTTAATTTCTTGGTGACAAAGATGAGAGGGGCGTGGCCAGATAGCACAGAGTGTAAACGAGAAATAATTAAAACAAATCTAGAATTGGCAAAATAAGACTTACATCCCGCAGCAAGAACTGTGTTTTACCTTTACTAACATGGTTTTCATTGCAGGATTGGAACCTAAATGATAGTAAAATGTATTATGGATTATATCCTGTATACCATTGAGCTATCTGATTTTAATATTAGCATATTGCTTGCCATTGTCTATGTGGAACATAATATTAATATGCCTTGATAAATCATCTAATAAAAAGTAGTAATATAAAGCTGAATTCAGAAAACAATTAGAATATTAATACAAGAAAGCGCATAACGCCATATTATTTTATTTTTAATGTAGTAATGAAATTCAGGAAGAAACCTCGTTTCCTTGAGTTCTTTGTTCAAGTTTTGCACAAAGCACTGAATGAAGAGAAATTTCAACGAATAGTGGAATGGACCGGCAGTGTGAAAGATTTCTTAAGAAGGTAACTTGAAATTACAGTAGTAAGAGAACCCAAAAAATAATTTTGGTTCTTGTCTTCAGAATTCCAGATACAACAAATGCTGTAAAGTATAAGGGCTCCATCCAAGGTAACACTGCTTCCATGGCTACTGGCCTGCTAAAGTTCCATGGACCTTGAAAGCTATATAGTCTCAGAGACTACACACTATTGGGAGGGGATATTTCTCCCTTGCTAAGTCTGTGGAAAGACCATGTCTGTCATGAATAGCTGCCCAAGCCTCTCTTTTACAGGCTCTACTCAGCAATATGGCCATTGGGTGTGTTGCAGTGACATCAGGAGGATAGAGTTTTCCCTGGATCACTAGTATTAGCGAGCGACCAGCCCTGCTGATAATTAGGCTGGAGAGAGTGTCCTAAGCCTTTTTAGTTAATGAAACTGGAAGAACAAAAATAACATTTGACATAATTAAGCTATCTATAAACCTTTATATATACTGTAGAGTCTGCAAAGACTTATAAAGAATAATAGCATTTAAGAAACTAGGACAAGGCTCCTGTGAGATTCTGAACACCCATAATTCTCACTGAAGTCCATAGGAATTCCAGGTACCCTAGCTCTTCCCACAGACAGGTCCTTAATTATTATATTACTAACATTTAATGTTGTTGCTTGTTTGTTAGGAGGAATAACCACTTTCTTGGTATTAAGGGAACTTTGGCGAAGGAAGTAAGTGAGCTCAGTGTATCTGAAGATGCAAAACGGCACACAACAGCAGTAGTGGAGTTACAAAAAGTGAGCTGTATTTTTATTTAAAGCTGTATATCATTACCATATAGCAACAATGTAAGCACAATAATACAATCAAAATTAAACATCAGGAATGGAAACAGGCATAATTCCTAGTCTTTGGGATGGAAATTCCAAACCTCAATATGCCCCGGTCTAAAAGTCCAGGAAAAGAGATGGGCATTGCAGTATTCCCTAAAGGCCAACAGAGAGAAGCTATTTCAGACAAGGAAGGGTAATGTATTACAAAATTCACAGAGAATACTTTCTCAGCAGCTCCCTTTGAAACTGAGGGGACTTTAGCATGAGTGCCTCCACTGATTACAACTGTGTTACCATCGCACTTGAAGAGAGGTGATGTCTCAAATAGACAGGTCTCAAGACATTTAGGGCTTTGTGGATCAGTAACATCACTTTAATGTCCACTTTCTTAGCTTTAGTTGTTGCAAGTCATCTGTAACCCATGGTGACATGTAATGATGGAGCTGGAGAAAAAGATTACTAAGGGCCACTTTATTGATAGTTGAGAACAGAAGAGAATTATACAGTTCTATCAAACTATTGATAGAATAGTCTATTGGTGGAACAGTGTTCTCCCTCAGAGCCTTCTGGACATGCTTGGGTTCTATTAGATTCTGAGGGGAGATAACTGAAATAGGTTACTGGCACTGCTGAAAGAGATGTACTCCTGCACAAAAATCAAGAGGTAATGATCAATCCATGAGATGTGTAAGACTGCCAGGGAATTATTTTTTAAAAAAAAAGAAATATATTAAAGCAAAATTAAAGCCTTTATCCTGCATTTTTTCAAGCAATTTGTGAAATATTTCTGTAGGGAGATTTTAAAGAAGTGTCCAAGTACTAATATGTATAAAAAATTAAAACAAAAGTTTGTAATACCATTATCTTCTTGGAATTTGTAAAGGATAACAAAATTTCTCATTTGATAGCTTTCATACAACTCCTAAAATTCCTGCTTCTGTTGCATAATTAGTATCTCCTGGCATCTTTATTAGTGATTTATGTGATTGATTCTTTAGAAATTTCTTATCCCAGTACAGTTTCATTGAATCCAGCTAATAATAGTTCTCAGTGTAGTTCTGTTTTCATTCACTACAATTTATAATATCTGGAAATAAGTCCAGAGATTTTGCAGTATCAGAATTTCTTTTAAAATGACAGGAAAAGAACTGTGATGATTCAGAGTAGAAAAATATTGATAAGTGAAACAGAATTATTCTGGAACCTGACCAGTACCCCATTTTGAAACATCTGAAGTATTCTCTCTTTTTGCAAAAAGAAATTTCTGGGATAACCTTCTGGAATGCATAATAATAATTCCTTCAATGCTATATTTTGACAAATAATTCTGAAATTCCATATTTTCCTCTTATTTTTCTATTTACATTTATACAGAAGTGAACTACAACATATTTTGAATGCAAATAGTGATGTAGATGCAATTAATGTGCCTAAAGAGCTAGATATGAAATATTTAATTAGTTTGTGACATAGCAAATATTTTTTAAGTCCGTAGAGACATCAACTTTGAAGAAACCAAGAAAAGAAGTAATGTCCCCCTTTAGAGGAAGAGAGAGTCTTAGACAATATTTCCTAAGACACCCAAGTCTGGGGAAATCTCCAGAAGCACAAAGGTAAATTTACAGGGTTAGAATTCACTATTTATACTCACTATAAAAGTAGAATTAACTTTATTGGAAATTTACTTTATAACGATGTCTGTTTCATTTCTAAATTTATGCTAAAGGAAGTGACCTCCAGGAGGAATTGATCATAACAGCAGGATCGCAGATCACCCTCTTCTGTGCAAAACTTTGGCATGGTATAACGTGCTTCAAACCATGGTCACAAAAACTATCTCATAAGTAATCTAATTCAGGATCCTTTCAACCGTGTCATAGTTTTCAGAGACCATCTAGTAAAAGCTCTCTAAGGCCCTGTCTTGACAGGCCAGAGGGTTCTATTTATCAATTGAGTTAGATCACTTGAGTTGGCTTACCACAATTGAAAAGCCCCTTCATATAGGGAAAATACTGGGCATTAAAGGGCTCATTAATCTAGAGGACAAAGGAATAACAAGAACCAAAGGCTGGAGGCGAATTCAAATTAGAAATAAAGTATAAATTTTTAACAGTGAGGGTGATTAACCACTGGAGCAATCTACTAAGGGAAGTGGTGGATTCTGCATCTCTTGATGTCTTCAAATAAAAAATGGATGCCTTTCTCGGAGGAATGTTTTAGTCACATATATTATTAGGCACCATATAGAGCTAACAGTGTGAAATGTAATGGCCAGTGATATACAGGAGCTCAGACTAGATGATCTAATGGCCCTTTCTGGCTCTAAAACATACAAATTCATGAATCAGTAAGATGAATGTAAACCTTAGTACCTCTGACCAGGAGGTATCACTAGAGGACCACATAGACTTCATGGCATCCTGGATGTCCTTACTCCGTGTCCCAGTAAGATACTGATATCAAGGTTCCTCTGTTTTGCTTTGGATGGTAGATGCTTCCAGGTCATATCAATCAGCTCCCAGAATATTTATCAAACTAGTGGTAATATCATCTTCAAACTAAGAAATGGGACATTCAAATACATTACTATTTGAACAGCCTACTGTAAAAAGCTCACTTGGAAAGGGAAACAACTTTCTATGTTCTTCTATAATGAGATTTTTATATAAAAATACCTAAATAAATAAACAAACATGATCAGTTGGAGGAAGAGCTCTTTTTTAATCAATCCTAGTAGATCATTCACGTGGAAATTTAGAAGATGATTTCCTGCTCTGGGACCAATTTCAGAAGATTAGATTCTTGGTTCTTCTAGTGTTTCAAGCCCAAGAAGTGTTGGGCTCTGAAGACCTTCACCTTTGGGTAATGGTGGTTGCCTGTGCAGATGCAATATATTGAATCAGTTGTGGATTTCAGATGCAAAATCAGCAAGGAAATATAGGTTGAGAAAAATTTCATTCCAACATACATATTCTGTAGTTTTTAAAAAGTTTCTACAAATATCAGTGCATGAATACTAAATAAAAAATGTTTCCTTTTTATTACTTCCCTAGCCCATTGATGAGAATGCCTGCAGTGAGTTTCAACCTTGTATTTTGAAACTGCTGTAGAAACTTATGATCCAATTGACATTTTTTTTGGTGTGGTGGATTCAATAAGTGGCAATAGAAGGCTAAATATTGTTTTATCAGATACAAAAGCTATAGAGTACCTTCTAGTGTCACATTTCATATAGTACTTGCTGCAATGTCCTATTTAAATGACAGAGTACAACACAGAGCCTAATTCTTCAGTCATTATTCAGAGAACACTCCCTTGGAAATCAGTAATAAAAGAGAGAGTATCAGGATTTGACCTGCATGTTGTAGAATCTCTCTAAAATTAAATATATTTCAAAAAGAAAAATACACCCTGTCCTGGTTCAGTAAAATCACAGCAGTAGATGTCCTTTTTATAGAAATGTATAATGTGCTTATGAGCTAGTAGAAGTCTGTTGATGTATAATGGGATTATTCTGTTGTGTACTCTTTATCATTCTTCCTCCATCATAGCTTTGGAAAGCACAACATCTGTTCTGCTAATGTACAAAATCATTAACATGTTTTTGTTAGGAAACAGCGAGATGAGATAGAAAAAGTAGCTTTTCACACTCTGGTGGTACTGCTGAATCCAATTGTTAGTAATTACTTACAACGAAAAAGGTTCCATCAAGTGTGTCTTGAGGAGATGCCCTGGAGGTCTCAGATGAACGTTTATCTGGCAATTAGTCACTTCAGTTTGTTTAAAAAGAGGCTGGAAGAGCAATATAATATTGGAGTTTGCAGTTTACAACATTTGAACAGGTATGATGTACTGTAATACTTAAAACATTGAATTTATTATTAATGCTAATGCTTACATTTTTAATTAAAATCCCATTGGTCAATTTGGTCATATGACTAGCTCTCCTCATGAAGTTGCATGAAAAAATTTATAACTCCTATGCACAAGGGTAAAGCAAATCTTACATCATACAACAGTGACCTTGTACTGTTTTGGGTGATGATTATAGTATTTTTGTTTTGTTAAGCCAGGAAAACACTATTCCTGAGTCTATTGAATGTTTGGAATTGTGCTATAGAGCATTCTTTTTGTCTTATTTTTTTCAGAATTTAAAACTTCTGACCATAATTCATTATTTACGACCTTATAAAAGTAATCAAAGAATAATCAAAATTCAGTGATGGTGGAATGAATATTATGAATGTGTTTTGAAGTCTTTTTTAATACAATATCTAGTTTTTGAATTATTTTTTTATTTCTTTCCCCCCTCCAGTTATGATGTTCTGGACCCTGAAATATTCTCATTAAATAATTCTGGCATCATAGTCGTGAGAGGAGGAACAGATGACAACATAGGAACCCTGAGTCACTTGCTGATTAAAAGAACACAATCAGGAAGTAGCAGAAAAATAACTGGTAATGGTTATGAATGTGTGAACAGACTAAATCTATTTAACCTAGTTTTCTCTATTACCTTATTTAACATTGTCAGAATTATGAACCGCCTCTTACAGGCAAAACGCTGTATGGAGATGGTGAGGTTAGATTAGGACTGGGAATCAGGAGACCCCTTGGTTTTACTCCCAGCTCCATCACTGGTTCTTTTCGTGACCTTGGGCAAGTCATTTATACCTCCATTTGGGGAAGATTGGAAAGAGTCTCCTGGCTTTCCTAGATCCCAAAGGTCTCCTCTGTGTTTTCCTTCCCCTCACATACTATGAAAGGAGACTCCTCTTGATATTGGGTGTTTATAGCAGCTGTGGCCAGTATTATCTTTTTTATAGCTTTCCTCAGGGGCCATCGTTGCTATGGAGAGTTTTTAGTGGTGACCTTGACAGAAAGATGAGAGGGGAATACATAAGTACATAGCGATTGCCATATTGGCCAACACCAGATGTTTTGGGGAAGATGCAAGAAGCCCCACAGGGGCAGATGTAAGATAATATTCCCCTCAAGAAGGTCTCATCTTAAATACTCATAGTTAAAGATTGGCTTAAGCCCTGAAGCAGAAGGTCTTATCTGCCTTCTGATATTCTTTTTGCTACTTTGACCGTTACAGCTTTGGATATCCTTGCTATACATTTACATGTCCTGTCCCTTTTGAATTGCTACATTTTTGGCTTTAGTGGCATCCTGTTGACAGTGAGTTCCATAGTCTAATTATATATTGTGTGAAGAAATGTTTCCTTTTATCATAGACCTGAAATCCAAAATGTGGCTTACATTTATTTTCTTTATTATGGGCGGGCTGAGTCCCACACTCCTGCACAAACTTCCTCTTAAATTCCTTAATATATATTATTGCTGTCACCCACTAGCTTTCTTTTTAATGCTGCTTGAGTGGCTCTGTCTTTGAACTAGTGATGATTGTAAATTAAGTGATTCAAAAGGTTTGGTTAGTTGAAGGTACATGTTAAAAGTTTCAGTATATACAGGTTAGGAGGGCAGATATGTTTCAGATAAAGAGCCTCTCTTTTACAGTCCTCTGATAAGCTTCCAGTTTACTCCCTAGAAGTTAAACTACTTCTTCCAAACAGTTCTAGCTTCCTTATCTTTGCAGATCCATTTCCAGGGTCTTTGGTTGATGGCCAAGCACATGATCATTTCACTTGTCCCCTCAACTAACATATACTGTCCATGTTAAGGAGAAGTAGTAACTAGATGTCAGCCCTCCCTGGGTTTCTCTGCAGCAGCTAACTTGAAACTAAGCAAGTCTTCCTTGTTGTTTACAACTCAGAGCTCATTGTGAATTTATGAAACCCTAGAGCCATTTCTATTTCTGTGTTCTAGAATTCTGGAAGTACATAATTTTTTCTAGGGCACATGTACTAGAGAAGCTTCACTTCAACCTGAAAGAAGCATTTGCAGTAAGACTTATCTGTAACTCAAAGGCTACTAGATTTTGTAATTCTCTGTGAAGGAGACCTGCCACTAAAGAGCTAATTGCAGTGGTGTTGTAGCCATGTAGGTCCCAGGATATTAGAATGACAAGGTGGGTGAGGTAATATCTTTTATTGGACTAACTTCTGTTGGTGAAAGAGGTAAGCTTTTGAGCTTTCATAGAGCTCTTCTTAAGGACTTGGAAAGGTACCTGAAAAAGAGCAGGTCTAAAAAGATCTCTGTGTAAGCTGGTCTCTTTCAGAAACAGAAATTGGTCCCATAAAAGATATTCCATCACTCACCTTGTCTCATTATAGAGCTAAGTAATTTTCACCATCAACAAACATTGTCACAAAAAGAGAGTGTGATTCATTTTTCCCACCACTTTCCCTCCAAAGAGGGCTTTGCCACCAGTGGGATTTTGGGGAACTTGCTGAATGGCCACTTCCCCTAAAAATTGAATGGCTTCAGGGAGGAAGACTCCTTAACAGAAAAGAGGTTCTGATTTGGCTTGGAGGATGGACAAAATGTTAGGCACACTGTTTTGGTTCAACCAATTTTCCCATCACTACTTTGACCTCAACTTCACTAAAAAATATATTATAATATTATAAATATAACTTATTTATAAATGTTTATAAAATAATTATAAATTATAATGTTAGCTTTGGCATTTCCTGACTTTTGAATATTTAAGTGCAGGTTTAAAATCTTTAGTCAAGTGGTGTGATTTTTCTTATGTTTTTTGAGAATGTTAACTTAGTTTTAACCAATTATCTTTTCATTTTAAGATCCTGATAAATCTTCGGAGCACAGCACTAAATTCAGTGAAGCAGATACTCCTCGATCTCAAATGACAAATGATACAGAGTTATCCATTACTCTTTCCACCAGAGAGCATGAACGGCCTATGTCTAATGGCATTCTGTTAGAGCATTTCACAAAAACCTTTCTGCATTTAAAAAGAGCAGTGGTAACGTGCACTTTTGAATTAAGATATTTACTACTGCTTTATATTTAGTTTTTTTAAAATACTACACTACCTCAAAAAACTTTTAAATAGGAGAAAACTAGTGATTTTTCATCCTGAGGAAAATGTTCAAACACTGTATATCATATATATACACTTTTTCATACTTGACATAACTACTTCATCTTTCACTTTTTTCATAATTTTTCCTTACCATATTTTCTAAATCCTTCCTTAAAATATTGCAAGACTTATTTGTTTTTAGTGTTTATTTGCTTATATCCTTTGTTAGAAGAGTTGAAGGCCATGGTGAATAAGTGATCAATCTTGATGTTTTAAAAACTATTTTAATTGTAGCTCTTTTGGGACCCCCTCTGTTTCTCCCAGCTCACCTAAATTCTCACTTTAAAAAAAAATGACATAGAGTGAAGTAATATATAGCTCTGAATATTATTAACGTACAAAGCCTTTGCAAACAGTTAAAAATTTTTTTAAGAGTCTTCGTCATTTTAGAATATGTGTAGACCTAGCACTGTAAGTATGGGTACATTTCAAAATATAATACTTTTTCAAATTTCTTCTTTCTTTATTTGCCAAGTCTTAAAATCATGAGGATTTATTTTTTCTACAGCAACATTTGATAATGTAACAAACATCTAAAACTTCTATAACAATACTTAATAAAACCTTTAATGTTCACCCGAAAAATATATGCGTATGGTATTATCTATCTGTAAACACTGAAAGATAAAAATACATAGATTAAATCTTCCTCCTGAAAATGGGGTTATATTCTGAAAGTGGCATTGTGGGCTTTCTATATTTATTGTATCGCAGTGATTACCATATCAAATTTACTCAATTTTATAATTTTATTTCCTTTGTCAGCCCTGCAATTTAAACCAGTGATCAGAAAGTTCAAGGCATGTTCTTTCTGAATCAGATATCACAAAAAATAAAGACTGAAACATATTTGCAAATGGAATTTAGTTAATAATTTTGTTGCGTATGGCAAAATAGAGTCCCAGCACACTCTCATGGTTCTATGTAGACTCTCCAAAACTTAAGTGTAAAAAAAAAAAAAAAAAACCCCAGTAAAAAACTATTTTTGTAGCTCTGTAAAAAGTTCTTACTTGGAATATATCAATACTTGCAAGAGAAACACAAAACTAATGTCCTGGCAGATAAAGAATTTCTGTTTGTTCAAATCTAGTCCACTTTGGACTCAGTTCTACTACAGCTGAAGTCAGTGTAAGTTTTGTAATAAACATCACTGGGAGGAGGATCAAATTCTTTGACAGTGATGAAATCATTACTTTCTAGTTTCTGTTTGCCTATATAAAATGAGATGCTTGTCTCAGGGCTTGTCTGCACAGGGATACTCACAGAAGTTAAGAGAAATTAACTAAAGCTGTGAAGACAATGCACATAAAAGTAATTCTAGATGGATAAAAGCTACAGCAAAATAAAGCCACTTTACCTCTGAATGAGAGCATCCATATATAAGTTTGTGTTTTGACTTATGCACATTGGACAGCTTTAATTGGTTTGTCTTAATATTCCTGAGAGTCCCCATGTAGACAAGCCCTCTGGGTGGACAAATGTAAACATGACAAACCCCATCTATAGAGTCAGAATATTAGGGTCGGAAAGGACCTCAGGAGGTCATCTAGTCCAACCCCCTGCTCAAAGCAGGACCAATCCCCAACTAAATCATCCCAGCCAGGGCTTTGTCAAGCCTGACCTTAAAAACCTCTAATGAAAAAGATTCGACCACCTCCCTAGGTAACCCATTCCAGTGCTTCACCACCCTCCTAGTGAAAAAGTTTTTTCCTAATATCCAACCTAAACCTCTCTCACTGCAACATGAGACCATTACTCCTTGTTCTGTCATCTGGTACCACTGAGAACAGTCTAGATCCATCCTTTTTGGAACTCTCTTTCAGGTAGTTGAAAGCAGCTATCAAATCCCCCCTCATTCTTCCCTTCGCAGACTAAATAATCCCAGTTCCCTCAACCTCTCCTCAAGAATGATGTGCTGCGAGCCCCTGATCATTTTTGTTGTCTCCACTGACTCTTTTCCTAAATTTTTCACATCCTTTCTTGTTAGTGTTGGGCCAACGGTAATTTCAGTTATATGGTCTCACCGAAACTTGCGATAGAGGGAATGATCGCGTCCTCTCGAGTCTGCTGCTACGCTGAGAGACCTACTAACTGTACAGCCCAAAAATAAAAGCTATTAGGCCTTCTCGCAACAGGGCGAACAACGTACGCATATCCAGCTTCTCATCCACTCGTAACCCCTAGCTTCTCTGCAGAACTCGCTGCCTAGCCACTGATCCCTAGTCCAGAGTACCGTCGTACGAATCCTTCCGTCCTGAGGGAGGCACTCTGCCACTTTTCACTTTGAACTTCATCAGACTCTCTGTTTCGCTCAATCCCTCTAAATTTGCTCCGTCCCATCTGTATCCTTATCGCCTGACACTCCAAACGTATTACCCTCCTCCTCAGGGGTCATCTCAAACTTTGTGCTGAGGTTGCATATCCCATGGCTACCCTCAGATCCATTCTCATGAAGTATTGAACTTAAAACTGGGGCCTTCCGGAATCCGACCCTTCGGGCACGAATCCCCTTGACAGCTGGCGCCAACTAGACATGAGCTAATGATTCGCTACCCACATGTGAGTACTGGCGCGTCTCTGCCATCTTTCTAATCCACCTTATAGTTCATTCATCAAGCCCATAGCGTGCTGGCAATGAATACTATGTCTTAGACGTGATCAAAAAAGCGTTGCTAAAGGCAGAGGAATCCACATCCACTGCGTTTCCCCTCCACAGAGCTACACGTAGTATATTCTAACCTACAATAGAAGCGTGCAGAGATAGGAATAGTCAGCTTGATGACTTCCCTTGGTGTGATTCCAGCTGCCTGTTCCTAATCACTATTGGCCTCCCTCTAAGTGCCTTCAAAATGGGTATTACTTGAGGACCTGCTCCTTAATCGATTCTTAGCAGGATGCTAGCGGTGGAGCTGAACTGCCTATTCCCCAGTATCCTCCTTCTTCCCTTTTTTAACAAGTTCTGGCTACTACATTCTGCCTTCCATCATCCTAGGAGACTGTAATTACTCCCTTTTATGCCGAAGTTGTACCATGAGTTTTGCACAAAATGAGATGGCAAATGGCTCTGGCAATCACATCCACCAGTCCCTAATTATAGCGACTTCCGGCGGATTCACAAATGCAGACCTGCCTCCCTATTCACTTGTGCTCACTCGCTTTTCCGAAATATTCTCTGACACACCTTCTTTGCTCCAAACGAGAGGGCTGGTCACCTCCTCCCGTAACTGTGTTACCCCGACGGCGTATAATCTATGAGAGACTGAAGTGAAAAAAAAAAAGCTAGAATATAAACATCAGGATTTTTTCCACTATCTTCGCTGTTACTAGGTTGTCCACTCCCCCATTCAGTAAGGGGCCCACACTTTCCCTGACCACCTTCTTGTTGCTAATATACCTGTAGAAACCCTTCTTGTTACTCTTAACATCCCTTGCTAGCTGCAACTCTAAGTATGATTTGGCCTTCCCGATTTCACTCCTGCATGCCTGAGCAATATTTTTATACTCCTCCCTGGTCATTTGTCCAATTTTCCACCTCTTGTAAGTTCGTTTTTTGGGTTTAAGTTCAGCAAGGGTTTCACTGTTAAGCCAAGCTGGTCGCCTGCCATATTTACTATTCTTTCTACACATCAGGATGGTTTGTTCCTGCAACCTCAATAAGGATTCTTTAAAATACAGCTGGCGCTCCTGGCTGTATTTGCTGATTTC
Organism: Chelonoidis abingdonii; assembly: GCF_003597395.2. Lineage (NCBI taxonomy): Eukaryota > Metazoa > Chordata > Testudines > Testudinidae > Chelonoidis > Chelonoidis abingdonii. Next base: position 89,260,260 of record NC_133769.1, read on the forward strand.
AGTGAGGTTGCAAGGGCAGAATTTATCTCACTGTATCTGACATTGCTAATATGTTATAATTGTGTACTTTTGAATTTTATAATAGGAAGCATTTTTTCATCACTCCTGCCAAGGGTCATGGTAGACTCTCCATCACTGGCAATGTGACTTACTTCCTTTATGTATTATTATATTGTGAGGCTGAATGTATTGATTTTTGTGCAAAGTAGATTAAGAATCTGGAATGGAAGGTGCTATACAATTACAAAATGTATTGCTGATAAGACCTCAGCTGGAGTATTGTGTCCAGTTCTAGGTGCCACGTTTCAGGAAGAATGTGGACTAATTGGAGAAAGACCAGAAAACAGCAACAAAAATAATTAAAGGTCTATAAAACATGACCTATGAGGAAAGATGGAAAAAATTGGATTTGTTCAGTTTGGAGAAGAAGTCTGAAGTGGGATATAACAGTTTTCAAGTACTTAAAAGGTTGTTACAAGAAGGAGGGTGAAAAATTGTTCTTATTAACCTCTGAGGATAGGACAAGAAGCAATGGACTTGAATTGCAGAAAGAGAGGTTTAGCTGGACATTAGGAAAAACTTCTTAATTATCAGGGTAGTTAAGCACTGGAACAAATTGCCTACGGAGGTTGTGGAATCTCCATCACTGGAGGTTTTTAAAAACAACACCCATCAAGAATGGTCTAGTTATTACGTAGTCCTACCTTGAATGCAGGGAACTGTACTAAATAACCTCTCTGTGTTAAATAACCCTTCCAGTCCTACACTTCTATGATTATCATTTTATTAATATATTAAGTTCTTACTGAGGGTGAGTAATTTAAGGAAATCTTCATAATTTTAATGGATTATTTCTATCTAAGTTTTGAGATAGATGAATGAATCTTTGTTCAAAACTATACTTTGAAAATATAACAACATTTTGAAAAAATTATATATAGGTTCTCGCTCATCGTGGTGGCCACTGGACTTTGCTTCAAAATACCTGCCGAGAGCTTTGGAACTATAGTCAAGAAGCGCAGTCAATTGCCAAGCATTCACATTCGCTTCAAGGATTATTTCCTATTACCAGAAATTTTCTTATCAGCACCATCTGGTTGCCATTCTATGTGGCATCAGATACAATCCTTGATATGATAATTGAACTACAAACTAGTAATTCCCTTAAGGTAAACATGCATTTTTATTGATATGTCTATTTTAGTTAGTTCTTTGAATGGTATGGAAAAATGGAGAAAGGAATCAGGAGAAATTATTTTCTTGCACTGATCATTGATTTTGGTAACTTCAAACTACTGCCCATAATACAGCCTGTGCAGAAGATCAGTATTTCTTAAGTTGTAGAATTATAACTTGCCTCCTAAAAACTTGCTTTACAAGAGACAATAAAAACTGAAGCCGTCTATTCTCATTACTATCTGCCTCAATTTTACATTTACCTTTTCCTTTTTTCTTTCAGTTTCTGTGTTGCCAATGAGAGCTGGGCAGGAAATGGTTTTTCTCTCCCATGGGAATTTTCAAGATTTTGAAAAATTTCCCATCTCAAATCAGGATGCAAAGTCGGAATCTTGAAAATTTTGCAAACCAAAAATCTGAAATTTGTTTTGGATTGGGTCAGTCTAAAAGTTCTGTTTTTAGAAAATTTTGAAATACTTTCTTTTGATTCCAACCTTTTTCAATGTATGTTTACTATAAATTAACTTAAGTATTGAAATAAAAATTGGAATGAAATTTGAAAATGAAAATTTAAAATGAAAACCAAAAAATGTAACTTTTTGACAATTTTGAAACTTTTTCATCAAAAATGTTCAAAATGGGAAACTGATTGTGAACAGTTTTGGTTTCAACAAATTCACATTTTCTGTCAAAAAAAAAAAAAAAAAGTTTTTCAAAAACTTCCCAACTAGCTCTAGTGCCTGTTACAAAGTATATGGAGTGCCTTCCAAACCACTGATTAAAACAAAACGGAGCCCAATGACCAAGGCGGGAGTGGGGAGTCTTTATGGCAAACAAAAGGAAATGGGCAAAAAGAAAAGCAATCTAGAAATAATTACATTAAAACTGTGTAATTGTTCATTGCAATACAGTTAATTGCATTAACTTTTGAAACTGTTCATTATAATGTATTATGTTCTACTCATAGATTTTTGATCCCGAAGGAGATTTCTGTGTTCCAAGTTGTGTAGGAGGAATTGCGGATGAGGATGGGGGTTCTAATCTTACTTTTTGCTGCCCTCTTGATGATATCAATGTGGTTGACTTGAGATGGATATGTGGTCTGGTACTTAGAACTATAGAGCTCATGTATCAAATGAAGAAATGGGAAGCACTGGTACATATAGCTATGCATTTTAATACAATTACACAGTAAGTAACACTTAAGGGCATATGGAAAGGAAAAAGCTAGATTATTCATTTAAAACATAAGTAATTTTGATTTGTAATATTACTCGGCCTTTTCCAGTGAAAGATATGCAGAACAAGTGACTCCACTTCTGGTATATGCACAAAGACAACTTCTGGAGAAAATACAGCAATTCGGAGGCCCAGATAGTCCTCAGCCTCATTTCATAAAATACCAGGGTGATAATGCAAACAAGGTGAACTATTTATTTAATTATTTAGTACTGAATCTCACTGTGAACTAAATCCTGAAAAATGTTTTAATTTATTGTGTTTTTAATAGATTAATAAGATTTCTCATAATGTTGTCAAACAGGAATCTTTAAGATTAAATTCATGATCAATACAGATCAAAGTTTATGCAACTATACCATATTATGTGTATGTGACAAGGTACTCTGCCTCTTAATGGCAGTACTGCTTAATGATTGGTCCACCTTGCCATCTGATGTGACCCTTTAAGACTCTGAAAGGTCTGATTATAGATACCAGGACCTGGAAAACATTGGGAGAGAGGGAGCCATCCTGGGAGTCATATGTATACAGGAGGAAATCCCATTGTTGTTCCTGTCAGGGGCTGAAGCCAGGAGCCTTACAGAGAGGGCAGAGCAAGGCTTCCCTCTCTCCCAACCAAACGGGCATGAGCTGGCAGAAGGGGACCAGCATAAATGCAGCCTTTTCCCCCATAGCAGGTCAGATAATAGGAGACATCAGCCAGGAAAGACTGACCTGCTGAGGTCCCTGAAGCTTAAGGGCTAATAAAGGAAAAGAGACCAGCTGAAGAAGAAGCTGGGAAAGGCTCTACAGCTGGTCAACCTATAACTCCTCTCCAAAGAGGAGGGCTCCTGCTTAAGAAGGACTGGAGAATCTAATTAATATACCCCAGCTACAGGGGGGAGAGCTAGGAGACTCCTTTTAAGGAGGGTCTGAAAAGGAGTAATTCAGAGAAGAACTGGGAAGGGTTCCTTAAACAGAGACGTTTCTCAGAGCAGGGTAGAAGAAAGAAACCAGAGACCACTAGTTGGACTGAGCCAGACAGGATGAATGCCCTGTGTATAGCGGATTAAGGTCCTACTTATGTTGATGACTATTGTTAATCAATGAGACTCCTGGAAAGGGAAGTGTTCTTTGATAAAGATGTCTGCCTGGACTTGTTTATAACTTGGGGGAAGGAAAACAGATGCAGGGCCTATGTGGTGTGCCAGGCATCACTGAAAGGGGGTACACTGGGTACCTCCATGGCATCACATGGTCAGAATCTAAATTTGAGGCCTAAAATGCTTGACAGTATCCCTTTTAACTGAGAATATATATCTGGGTGCCATATGCACTTCTTGATTAATTAAACTGTGCCGCTTGAAGTACTGCTTTGTTGCTATGTCCTTGAGTACTTAACCCATAAAAAGGTCAGCATTACTCATATTGAGCAAGCCTGAATACTTAAAAAGCCAATGAAGAAGAACATGAGAAGTCTGTACCAGGAATTCATACATTCAGAGTTTTCTACCACTCAAAGCCATGATTTTGTATATTTCGCAAACTTAAAGACAGCCAGCAAATTCTGTTGTAAGACACCAATGGCAGCAAAACTTTTTTTTTTTTTAAAGTTAAGATTTTTTTAAATAAGACTGATGTACTTAAAATCAAGTGTACAGTAATCTGTGCAATATGTTACAATAAGGTAGTATAAAAATGTCAAATGACATAATGGCATAATAAAATGGCATAATAAAAACTAATTTTAAATAATCATATTTAATATATTAATTCAAAGACACCTAACATAAGAACAGCCATACTGGGTCAGACCAAAGGTCCATCCAGCCCAGTATCCTGTCTACTGACAGTGGCCAATGCCAGGTGCTCCAGAAGGAGTGAATCTAAGAGGTAATGATTAAGTGATGTCTCTCCTGCCATCCATCTCCACCCTCTGACAAACAGAGGCTAGGGACACCATTCCTTACCCATCCTGGCTAATAGTCATTAATGGACTTAACCTCCATGAATTTATCTAGTTCTCTTTTAAACCTTGTTATAGTCCTAGCCTTCACAACCTCTTCAGGCAAGGAGTTCCATGGGTTGACTGTGCACTGTGTGAAGAACTTCCTTTTATTTGTTTTAATCCTGATACCCATTAATTTCATTTGGTAGACCCTAGTTCTTACATTATGGGAACAAGTAAATAACTTTTCCTTATTCACTTTCTCTGCACCACTCATGATTTTACATACCTCTATCATATTCCCCCTTAGTCTCCTCTTTTCCAACCTGAAAAGTCCTAGCCTCTTCAATCTCTCCTCATATGGGACCTGTTCCAAACCCCTAATCATTTTAGTTGCCCTTCTCTGAACCTTTTTTAATGCCAGTATATCTTTTTTGACATGAGGAGACCACATCTGTACGCAATATTCAAGATGTGGGTGTACCATGGATTTATATAAGGGCAATAAGATATTCTCTATCTTATTCTCCATCCCTTTTTGAATTATTCCTAACATCCTGTTTGCTTTTTTGACTGCCGCTGCACACTGTGTGGATGTCTTCAGAGAACTATCCACTATGACTCCAAGATCTTTCCTGGTTAGCTGTAGCTAAATTAGCCCCTATCATATTGTATGTATTGTTTCCAATGTGCATTACTTTACATTTATCCACATTAAATTTCATTTGCCATTTTGTCGCCCAATCACTTAGTTTTGTGAGATATTTTTGAAGTTCTTCAAAATCTACTTTGGTCTGAACTAACTTGAGCAGTTTAGTATCATCTGCAAACTTTGCCACCTCACTGTTTACCCCTTTCTCCAAATCATTTACCCTCAGACAGTTTTGAGAGGCAGGATGCTATGCTCTATACAGACATATATTGGTCCAGATCCTCAGCTGGTGTAAATTGCTAATAGTTTCATTGAAGTTAATGTAACTCTGCCAGTTTATACTAGTTCTGGATATATAGCCCACTAAAAAATAATTTACTTCTTAATTGTCTAAAGGAGCATACCATGATTCTTACTCATTTGTCCTAGTAATACAATAATATTTTATAAGAAACATGACAGATTGAAAGCTCTAATATGTAATAGTGTATTGCATGTCATTGTATGGTTCTTAATTCTGGCAAGCAAGAAATGAGGTATAGCTTTAAGTATGTAGATGTCTTGGGCCTAAATTTCCAAACTTGAATGCCTGAAGTTAGGCATGTGATTTTACATCTAGATTCTTAAATAAGAGGCCTGATTTTCAGAGGTGCAGAACATCTGAAGCTCTTGTTGATTTATACAGCATTTTCAGGTGCTTAGTATTTTTGAAAATCAGACCTCTTTTATTTAGTCATCTAAATATGGATTTAGGTGCCTAACCTGGGGAACCCACATTACAAAATATTATCCTTTTAAGTATAAATAAGTGACTAAGTGGAAAACCTTCTTTTTTTAGATAAATTGCAGAAACTTCATTGGAAAACAGTTGCGTATTGCCAGCACATTTAATGAAGTGACAGTTTCTGGACACCATTTTGTTCCTGAGATGCCAGATACTTATACAGGTCAGAACACATTCCAATATAATCCAGTCCTTTCTTTCTCCAAAAAGTTTTGTTTTGCATTAATTTTTGCCCTACCTCAGAATATCTCTTTCATACAGATTTAGAAGCTTATTTTCAGCTCCATGTGTCCCACTAAGTTCTCTTATCATGCAGTATAAGCCTCCTTTCTCTTCATGTTGTCTTCTGTATCTTTACATTGTTTGCTTATCCAGCTGTTTCTCTTTGCTTTCTGTTTTTGCTTTCTGTTTTTACAAATGTATAAGTGCTTCTGAAATATTGATTTGAAAGGGACTAGATAGCTTAGGTGCATTGTAATGGTAAGAAGAGCTTTTCAGATCTATTCAAATTGGATAATAGTGAAAAGTTTAAAGCTTTGGCAGGTCCTTCAGAAAGAAAAAGAAGACATGGTTCTAAATATCACATGTGTGTCAAGGTTTCATGTACAAGAGAGTGTGGGGGTTGAATTAGGCACATTGAGTAAAATCACTGAACAATAGATGACATTGAGAGTATAATAAAGACAGCATTCTTGCTCTCAATTCTGGTGCCCAGTGCTCCATCTGTTACTTACAACAATAAAACATATCTGAAAAATTTAAAAGTTGTGTTATTGACTGTCTGTTAATAAAACAATTGGAAATCTAATCAACCCAGTGTATTAAATTTATTTTGTCTAATAATTGAACAATTACTCAACTATGTCTTTGCTCTTATATTTTCACTGTAAAATATAAAAATTGTTCCTAATTACTACTTCTTTTTAGATGGCAGTCAAGCACAAGCCCTAGTTTGTGTCCCTCTTGATGTGACAGACACACTGAAATGTTTCAGAGAAACCCTAGAAAAATCTAAATACCACAGCAGAGCACTTAGACACAGCAGAAAATTGCTTTCACTATTTCTTGCTCACACACAAGGTAAGGTGTTTGTTATGGTGTCGCTTAATTATCAAATGTGTGTGGTTCTAAACCACCCCTATAACAAATGACTGCACCTGGTACATACTTTTAGTAGCAAATATTGGAAAATCAGTTTTTAAAATCCAGTGATAGTTGTTGAGAGTAAGATAATAGTCACTTTTATTTAAAGAAAAATTCTGAATTCTTGTGAGGCCATAATGTAATCAAGCATTTTTCTCTTTAAGAACATAAGAACGGCCATAGTCATAAAAAAAAAAAGGAAATATTTTTTCATACAACACAGAGTCAACCTGTGGAACTCCTTACCAGAGGATGTTGTGAAGGCCAAGACTATAACAGGGTTCAATAAAGAACTAGATAAATTCATGGAGGATAGGTCCATCAATGGCTATTAGCCAGGATGAGCAGGGATGGTGTCCCTAGCCTCTGTTTGCCAGAAGCTGTGAATGGGCAACAGGGAATGGATCACTTGCTGATTATCTGTTCTGTTCATTCCCTGTGGGGCACCTGACATTGGCCACTGTTGGAAGACAGGATACTGGGCTAGATGTAGGGTGACCAGATAGCAACTGTGAAAAAATGAGATGGGGGTGGGAGGTAATAGGTGCCTATATAAGAAAAAGTCCCCAAAAATGGGACTGTCCCTTTAAAAACAGAACATTTGGTCACCCTAGCTAGATGGAACTTTGGTCTGACCCAGTATGACCATTCTTATGTTCTTCATTACGGCTTCATTCATTCATTACAGCTTTCATTATCCATTTAATTCTTATTGCCCTTTTTTGGCCTGAGTTGTTAGCCAGTATTTGGGCCTCTTGATGAGTTATTTTCATTAGGAGGAGAAGTTGAAGATAGAGTTAGGAATTTCTCTAATACAGTCCTGTGTTTTTTTTACAAAGATTGTATATAGAGTTCTGTTTCCCTGAACACAATAGAAACAAAGAACAGCAGGCAGTTTCTTTTCTCAGAAATCCAAGTCTGCCTTTCCAGTGAGTACTGTGCTTCAGAAAAGCTTCTGTCTCTAGGTTTCCTCGCAGTGCCACATGCATGTCTGCTTCTTATGTTTCTGCTGGCTTTCTTCTGAATTCACACTTAGACATACATCTGTAACCAGTATCTTAGCCTTTGCATTTGCAAATAGTTTGTTAACCCCCTCGTATTTTACCTGGGTCACTTCTTGTTCAGGCCTTGTCCTGCACCCAAGTGCCTTGAGATATGGCTTCCTATTACTGCAATTGCTACATAAAGGAACATTTGATTGCTCCCCCTATTTAGCCTGAAAGAAGAGCACTTAGGACAGTGAGGCCTTTGATTATCTATAGGTCAAAGACTCTCGTGATGGCAGCCATTAACATCTTCCAGCATCCCAACATTTATTTTTCAAGACACGGTGAATCACAACTTTTTAAAAAATAAATGCAAGAAGATCAGCATTTATGAACATATCTACAATATGGTCAAATGTAGTCTCCTGAGTTTAAAACTGCCTATATTGCATTGCGTATGCAGTGTTGTTGCAGCTTTGTTAGTCCCAGGATATTAGAGAGACAAGTGGGTGAGGTGATATCTTCTGTGGAGCCAGCTTCTCTTGGTGAGAGAGGCAAGCTTTCGAGCTCCAGGAGCTGAAGAAGAGCTCTGGGTAAACTTGAAAGTTTGTCTCTCTGACCAACAGAAATTGATTCAATAAAACATATTACCTCACTGTCACATTCCAGTGTGTAGTCCAAACCAGTGAGGGATTGTGTCACCACCTGCCCTGCACTCTTGGGTGCCTCACAGTGCTTTGCTGTTGTAGCTCCCAAGCCGTGCCACTCACAAACAACCTGCCAGTGTGCAGTTCACACCTTGAGTGTCTGTGTATAGCTGTAGTTATGGTCCAGCAGCTCTGACCCCAGCAGCCTGTCAGCAACACTCCAGTCACACTCTGGCTTTGACCAGCTGTCGTTACGACCTGCAGGGTGACTCCAACACATCCCAGTCCCAGTTTTCCCCCAAAGCATGTGTTCTGCATCCTCCAAGCCTCTCCTGGACACTTCAGTTATTAGAGGTCTGTTGCCCCTGTAAAGGATCAATCAATATTCAACAGTCTGCTACTTTAACTGGATTTACCAAACAGTTCAGTTTAAACACAGCACTGGTTTGGTTTAGATTAAAAAACAGTTTATTGACAAACTAATCACTAAAACTTAACAAGCTAGACTTGGTTCACGGTAAAATCCCTACCACATGTTCACAGCAACAGGGCTAACCAAATTCTCAAATCAGAGCCCTTCCCAAAGTTCAAAGACTGGGTCCTTTGTTTTAGGTGAAAGAGAGAGAGGTAGCTTGGGCTTTTCCAACCCTTTCCTTTATAGTCCAATTAATCTTTAAAGTGAGTTCTTCTGAGGGTTACCCTTCAAAGCAAAGTTTATTCAAAGAGGGCAGCATAGAGTCTGGTGGTGAAGGAGGCTCCATGCTCTTTGCTTTGTCTTCTGCTATCTCCTCTCCTTGCTGTTTCTAAGACCCTGTTTACTTATGTGAGGTAAACTTTTTTTTCATTCCGAATACTTCTGTCTGGGCAGGGCTGTGTGGTTTCAAACATATGGTAAGAACACATACAAGGAGATTTCATAACTTTATATATAATGTTGCCACATACATTTCACCATGATATTATTGACCAGGGAGGAGTTAGTATTCAAATGATACCTCACAAGACGTATTTTGTACAAAGACTATTACAGTAGTGTGCAGGGTGTGAATACAGGGATGCTTTAGGTCACACTCACCTACCTTGTCTCTTCTTGCGCTGCTGTAATACCAGTTAATCATGTGTATATAAGGTACCTATTGTGCCTTGGTAAAGGGCACATTCCTGAGAAAGGTACAATTTTCAGGTCCTTCCCTAAGAGAATGCAAAAGGCAAAAGAGGCTTGCCAAAAACACTTTTTAGCAGAGAGGCTTATACACTCCTCTTCAGATCCTGGAGTGGCTGAGACTGATTAAAGCATGAGAGAACCTCTTCAAGAAGTGTTCCAGTGAGCTCAGGATCAGCTTACAGCTCTGGGACTCAGGTCTCAAAGAAACCTTCCTTCTGAGACCAAAAAAACCCCATCTATGATCGGGGGAAGAAGGAGTATTACTTCACTGTCACATTCCGGGATGCAGTCCAGCTTGGTGAGGGGCTTTGTCATCCCTTCCCAGCAACCTTGGGTGCCTTACAATACCTTGCCAAAGTGTGCCATTCACAAACAGCCTGATGGCATGCAAGGCACAACCTGAGTGTCTGTGTGTAACTGCAGCCTGCTAGCCACATATGGGTTACACTCTTGGTATACTTGGTTATACTGCCTTGATTATACTGCAGGATGACCCAAACAACACCCCTAATCTTAGATTTCACCCCAGAAATGAATGTCTTGTGCTGCCCAGCCCTCTCCTGGACAATACAAGTTATATTAAGTCTGTTATTTCTTTAAAATAATAATATGCACACAAGTTGTCAGCCCAAATGGAATTTCCCAGACACTTCAATTTAAACACACTGGAATAGATAAAATAATAAAATAAGTTTATTATCTGCAACAAGAGAGATTTTAAGTGAGTACAAGAAATGAGGCATAAAAATCAAATGGTTACAAGAAAAATAGATAAGACATTTACTATTACCTAATTTAACAAACTATATTAGATGCAAGCAAAGTTTCTCACCACATGCTTTCTGCAGTCTTACTGACCAAACCCTACAGGGTCAGGACCCTTTCTCCCAGAATTCAACAAATACCTCCTTTGTTGCTTCAGATGCAGTGAATGTGATGGGCAGGGTGCCTGAGGCTAGTTGTCCCCTTTCAGTTCCCCTCTTGAAAAACATTTCCAGCTGGTCACCAGGAGACAAAAAGTCTATGTTGAAGGAGGCTCACTGCTGTGTTTTTCTCACCTTTTTGAGCATCCTTTGTTTCTCTTCCTGGTTGATGACTCTGTTTACTGCTTAAATGTAAATTAAACAGTGCACACATTCCTTTGTTTAGGAACCTTTGCCAACCTCATTTTGGGCAAGGCGGTGGAGTTTGGAACATACAGTAATAACATCATACAGGGAAATCTTACAATGTTGCCACACACATTTTATCAGGACAGTACTGACCAGCAGATTGTGAGTTTTCAAATGATATCTTACAAGCCATACTTTGTACAAATATTATTGCAGTAGTATGTACACTATGAATACTAGGATGTATTCTGTCACAGACATCTTCTTGGCTACTGTCATCTAGCATAACTAAAGAAGTGCAAAGAACAATAGAAGATCTGGTGTTTGACGGATACAATTAGTTTAATGCTAAAACTAATTGGTAGAACTGGTCAAAAAAAATTTGACCAAATATTTTTACAATGGAAACCAAAACCTTTTGCAGAAATGTAGCTGTTTTTATGAAAATGTCATTGGGAAAGTTTCTCAGGTCTGTGATGGAATGGCAATGAGGAGTAAGAGGAGCAAGAGACCCATGCTCCAAAATAGCTAAGCACTTGGCTGGGATATGGGAGACCCAGCTTCAAGTCCCTGCTCTACCTGATTCAGAGCAGGGACTTAAATCTGGGTCTTCCACATCTCAGATGAGTGCCCTAACAAGGTGCTATTGGCTTTTCTGAGGGATAGCTCTCTCTTTCTCTCTCTTCCCCCCCATCCTAAAAAATCAATTCTGAGCCTTAGAAACCTTCCCATTGAAAGTTTCATTGAAACATACATGAAAAGTTTGGGTCCAATAAAAAAAATTAGTTGAAAATATTCCTAACAAGCTCTCGTTACTATACTCAGAAGGTTCAATTGGCCTTAAAAAGAGAAAAAGATACAAGAGGAAGAAATCATCCCCCTTCATTATCTGTTCACCTTGCAATGTCATCATCAAGGCAGCTAATGTGAGTCCTTGTTCGGGAGTCGTACATTTTCTGGAGTATCTTTTTTCTCCCTGCTGCTTTTCAGAACCATGTGTTTTATTTTTGTGGGGCCTGGAACCTCACCACTACAGACCAGTGGGTCTAGAGTTCACAGAGGTGGGGTATTCATAGAAATCCAGATCTCCCCACCTACCAGCCCAATCCCCAATCCCTTTTCAGAGACCCCTTTCACAAGTGTCTTACATCAGGAAGGGGAGTCCCTTCTGAGTCTTGGTGCAGTGGAAGAAGTGCCTCTATAATACAAAGAGAAGGGGTTTTATTCCTAATTGTTTCCAATAATGAAGGAAAAAAGGGGTCTGGTGCCCATTTTTAGACTTGACACAGCTAACCATCTTCAGCTGCAGATTCAAGTTCTAGGTGGTAAATTTTTTGTAATTTTTTTCATTGAGGCACAAAACTGGTATGCAGCTCTCAACCTCTAAGATGCTTATTTTCACATAGTAATTCATCCTGCTCATCCTCCTGTGGTTCTGAGTGTGTATTTTCCACTATCTACAGAATGTTCTGCCATTTGGTCTATTGACATCACTGAGGGTCTTCACTGAAGGCCCTTGTTATGTGAGAAAACGAGTCCGGATTTATCCATGCCCCGATGATTGGCTCATTTGAAGGAAATCTCCACAACATGTGACCAACTTGACATGTTGCTTTTTGTAGTTTATACAGATAGGGTAAGAGATCAAGCTACATAGACCCAGAGATTATTCAGCTAGATTTCTACTTGCATTAAGTTATACTATGAATATGCGCATTTAGACCCACCATTCAACATTATAGTTTACTTCATGATGGCTCAGGCAGCTACCACAGCTTCTTTGAGAAGTGTTCCAATCTGAAAAATTTGAATGGCAGCAACATAGGGTTCAGTACATACATTTACACAAAATTACTCCTTAGTAGAGACATGAAAATCTGATGCCCACTTTGGCAAAACTGTCTTATAGTTGCTATTCAGGTAGACTCTGAGCATCCACCTCCTATGATTTAGTTTACTGCTTGTTAGTCATCAGGAGTGGAATAATATCGACAAACACTTGGGGAAGAAGAAACAGTTACTTACTTTATAGCACTTGTGATTCCTCTAGAGGTGTATGTGACAGGTTGGATCACAGAAATCCCCCTCGGGAACTGCCAACTGATGTGCTGAGGCTACTTCTGAGACCATTTTCCCTGGCAGCTTGGGACTTCAGTGCCCAGCCTGGTTTGAGCCAGACACACTAGCCTGCTACAAACACAGACCCAGGTCTGAACCATGTCCCCCAACAGCTGCAGGCTTAACTGAAAACAGCTTAAGAACCGTTCCTGTCTCTAATACTCAGATGCCCAGCTCCCAGTGGGATCCAAACCACAAATAAATCCATTTTACTCTGTATAAAGCTTAGACAGGATAAACTCATAAATTGTTTGCCCTCTGTAACACCGATAGAGAGATATGCATAGTCCCCCCCCCCCAACACAGGTATTAATACATACTCTGGGTTAATTAATAAGTAAAAAGTGATTTTATTAAATACAAAAAGTAGAGTTTTTAAGTGGTTCCAAGTAATAACAGGCAGAACAAAGTGAATTACCAAGCAAAATAAAATAAAACATGCAAGTCTAAGCCTAATACCATAGGAAAGTGATTACAGATCAAATCTAACCCTCAGAGATGTTCCAGTAAGCTTCTTTCACAGACTGGATGCCTTCCTAGTCTGGGCACAATCCTTTACCCTGGTACAGCTCTTGTTCCAGCTCAGGTAGTAGCTAGGGGATTTTTCATGACTGCCACCCCTTTGTTCTGTTCCACTCCCTTATATACCTTTTGCACAAGTCGGGAATCCTTTGTCCCTCTCGGGGTTCCCACCTCTCCTTCTAAATGGAAAAGCACCAGAGGTTAAAGATGGATTCCAGTTCAGGTGACATGATCACATGTCACTGTAAGACTTCAAGCCTTCATTCCTCCCAGCCTGACTCACAAGAAGGCCTGCAAGCAAACAGAGCCATCCACAGTCAATTGTCCTGGTTGATGGGAGCCATCAAGATTTCAAACCACCATTAATGGCCCACACTTTGCTTAACTAAAATAGGACCTTAGAGTTATATTTCATATTTCTAATTTCAGATACAAGAATGATACATTCATACAAATAGGATGACCACACTCAGTAAATTATAAGCTTTGTAATGATACCTTACAGGAGACCTTTTGTATGAAGCATATTCCAGTTACATTATATTCACACTCATTAGCATATTTTCTTAAAACACATAGAGTGCAACACAGTGTATTCCACAACCCATGCTTCTTCGGCACAACTACAGAATCCTATAACACCTGGATTCTATACTGGCAAAGGAATTCAGGGACATTTGGGGTCACCCCAACTTTTATGCTATATGGTGTATGAGGACAACCTCAGCGCATATGGACAACACATCTTGAAGAACCACAGTTATAGAACATCATGTCTGCAATGATTCCAGCATCCATCACTGTGTAAAATAGAAGCCCAAAGAATACTTCTGAATTTGCTGTAGATCTCTGGAGTGACATTTTGTTGAGTTGCTGACTGAGTTTCTGGTCCTGGAAAATTTCTCCTTGAAAACTACATGGGACAAATAGGAACATTTTAAAACTTACCAGTTTAGCATGCTTTCAGACTAAATCCAGAGTATAAGTAATGCTCAGTGTATCGCAGTTCATTTATTCAGGGCAAATTAATGTATGCTACAGGGAAAGAAAATGTTTCTGAAAAATGCAGCCTGATTTTCTGCTCCATGTTTATTCACTTTTAGTTACAAGTTACCTATTTCTTCTGTTTCCTTCTAACCTGCTATTATAAAGATCAGAAATGCCATGTAGAAATCATACACTGAAAATATTTTGTTTGGGTGATATAGTATAGAAGCATTTATGTGAAGGAAATATGGCTGTAACCTATATTTAGTAAATAAATTATATTTCTGATCTAGAAACCGTTGGAAGAGTACCCAATCAGATCTTTTCAAATGGAAAAGTGGAATTTAGTGTGGGAACTGAACTGACATTTCTACCAAAACCACCTGACCTGTCTCAAGAAAAATATAATTTCCCCAGTATGGTCGAAAGCAGACCATTACCTGAGTCACAGCTCTCAGTAGTTGTCTCTTCATATGAAAAAACTATTGGTAAGATATTTACATATTTTTGTTTACAGCTAATACAAACAACTCTGTATAACTATGTTCATGTTCCTTTTCATGCAGTTTTATTCTTTGTCCCTTTCACGTCAGACAGTCTTCACAGCAGGTATTCCCCATCCCCATAGTGTTTATGGGACAGCCCCTGCCCTCCCCCACTGCCTCAATAAAAAATAATTTTCCCAGTATGATCCAAAACAAGCCAATACCTCAGTCACAATTTTCAGTAGTTATCTCTTCATATGAAAAATGTTACTTCAGTGAAGCTTCACTGATTTACACCAGTTGAGAATCTGGCTCATGATTTTATCATCTGACAGTGTCCCTTTACTTCTTTTTACAGACTTTTCCCAAGAAACCATTTGACAGCTAAGGGGGTTTATGATTTTTTTAAACTGCTGTATGCAACCTGTAGAAATCAGAGAATTGCATTTTTATCATGAATGCTTATTTTCAAACAGGTTCTGTCCATTTAGTAGGTCTGAAACAGATTCACATGTATGTCCTGCTCTTGCTCCAGTTGGAGATAGTGGGAATAGGATTGGGTCCATAGTTACACTTTTGAAATTAAAATATCCCCAAATCCTCAGAAACCTTTACATAAAATATTCATAAACTTATTTACTATTTCCTGTGTGCAAATTTATTTCTGTTGCAAAGTTGTTCAAGATACAGTAATGGTTTTAATGTTATAATGGATTTTTTCTTATTGATGAAAAACAGAAATTCTTCAAATAAATAACCAGCGAGACCTCAAGGTGCAGGCTCTGCATGAACTTGGAAATCTTCACTTTTATGCAGGAAAAAAGAGGTACATAATCTCTGGATGAACAGTAGATACAAAAATGATACAGTTTTTATTTTTGTAATTTTATCAATAATTTTCCTGACTTTCAGCTCTTCTACAAGTTAATCTGCTGTCTTCATTTCCATGTTGTTCTCCCATCCATTTTCTCTAACTGTATTAAACAATGGCTTTCTTTGGAACCTATATATTTGTATCTTTATAAAATAACTGTGTCATTTACCATACAACTATTTTTTCTTAGTAATATATTGTCTAGTGAGATGATCAAAAATTCTATTTTTTGTGTTACAAATTAGATTCCAGTTTTCTGTTTGAATAAGAATTATTTGTAGCTGATAGAAAGCAGAATAAAACTCTTCTTCTGCTCCAAAAGATGTCAGCAATAGGATGGATGCATTTTTGTATGTTACAGATCTGCTTTTAAATATTGGTGTCAAGCCCTTGATGAAACACTCAAAATAGCTGATGTACTTAACAACTGGCAAGAGTCAGATGGGTTTTCAAAAAATGTTCCTGATGACTTTACAGATGGAAGTTCTAAACATTTTAGTGAGAAATATATTTATCAAGCTGGAATTTGGGGGTGCTTGCATGCAGCAGTTTTAGCAGCTAAGATAGCTCAGTAAGTATTTTATTTTTTAATGTATTTCTTTAGATTTTAGAACTCCACACTAACAAATGCCAATCCAAGGCCTTGAGTGCCCCTGACATAAATTTAAAAACATATTAAAGAGGAGTTATAAAACAAAATCAGTCAAAGCAGCTGCACTTCTCCTATTACCCTGATGATGTCTCTTGCTAATTAACAGTGAGCATGCCCAATACAGTATAACTGTAAATTCCCACACTGCATCGCTGTTTTTCCTTAAAACAAAAATTAATCCCCCAGCTTTCTCAGCCTTCTTCCAATTCCCACTCAAGCACATGAACTTTGTAGTATACCCAGAAGGTTAACAGATTTGAGCTATTTTAGATCAGCATGTGGAGAGTATTCTAAAGGCAAGTGGCCCTCCTTGAGAACACTCTGTGGACAGCCCCCTCTCCCAACACTGCCATTTGATTTTAACGGCAGCCATATGGCATAGGGAGGGATCATAGGAATAGAATTATAATATATGTATAAAACATAAAAATCTAATAAATGATTGACAAATTGTAGCCAAAAGGTCTTTATGTCCTTATTAATTTTCAGTAGAAATATCAACATTTTCAAGTCAGTGCTCTTAATGAATATTAATATATTGGGGCAAATTTAATGGGGAAAATAGTAATTTTTCTGATTAGTCTTAGATCAGATGAAGTTTTATCTGTTGTGTGCGGGATTACCAAAAATAACTACATCAGCCAAGCTATCGTATGCATACTATTAAAAGACCATAGTTTAAGATTCTGTTCTGTGCCTCTAAGAGGCACAGCACAGAATTAGCAGCCGAGAGGGAGGAGGAGGGAAAGGGGCAGGGTCATAGGTGGCTTAAATTACCTTTTGTGGCCACTGATCCTGAACTGCTCTGCAGCCCTAGGTGTAACTTAAGCAGCAGCCTGTCCCTGGCTGCCTTGGGCAACACTGCACCCAGAATCTCTGCAGCACTATGGCCCCATCCACAGTACCCTTCCACCCCAAGCGAATGTTACAGTTCAGGGCAACTGCACCTGTATTCCCCCTCCGTGGTCCACCAAGGTCACCCATGTCAGCAGCTGTTACCTCTGTTGGGTAGCAACCCTCGACTGTCTGCCTCCTGACCAGGGTTTTTTCAGGCTGTGCAAGTTCCCTGCCTACACTGATATTCCCAGCAAGCCAGACTGCCTAAACAGGGTACCATCTCCTGTTTACTTTCTCTTCAAAGGCTATGGACAGCCTAATGGCCTACAGCTATGAATTACAATATAGCGCTTTATAAGTAAACACATTTATTCTGAAGCTAAGAGCATTACCAAGAAAACATATTAAAACAATAAAAGAATCTACATGCATGCTAAAAAGCTTACAACAGGTCACCCCAACTCCAGTCTCTGACTCTGATAAGTATCACTCCATCAAAACTCATAACTGTGTTTTCCCTGTGGTTACAAGTTCATGATTATTTCAGATTCAGAACTGGAACAATCAGGAATAGTTCAGCCTTTTCCTTTCTGTAGCACGGGCCTTTGATCTTGGTCTCATGTAACAGGTGATCAGCAGACAGTGACCCCTCTTCAGGTTATATTTTCAAAAGGCTGGGTTTCTGCATTCCTCAGAGATGTGGAATTTGCATTCAGCTCCCCCTACATACTCCCCAGGACAACCACTTAACACTTTTTGTTCCACAAGTCCATTCTTATCTGGCACATTGTACAATATAGTCCTTTGATCCTCCAGGTCTCACATATGTAACATATCCCCACACTGGAGGTAACATACAACACTGGCCCACAATTATACATAACCCATTCATTTAATACAATGGACCCCAAAGATACTTAAATTTAATTCAGGTTAGGTCTCCCAAGGATGTTGCAGGAAATTGCCATATCTGTCAAAGCTTGGGCTTGTGAGGGAGTCCTGGGAAAGCAGCCTTACAGCTGTCTTCCTCAGTTCCTGCATGGGGGGAATCCTTTTCCATCAATGTCCAGGTCTTTTAGAGCCCATTTATGCTGCTCTGGCCCTTTTACCCCAAGTAATAAGTCTAGAGCAGAGGTAAGGATTTTGCCCCATAAAATGCAAAAGATTAAAGCACCTTGCACATATTATACACAGAATAGTGGCCAATAGTCATGAAATCTCTGGTGAGATATTATGAGGGAGGATATAACCACATATCTATTTGTTTCTCTTTTTTCTATATAGGTTCTTATACTGCTCTCATCACCATAATATTGAAAACCTTCCAGTAGTTCATTAAGCCATGTGATTTAACATTTTCAGATCTGGAAAACTGCTAGAGTTCATTATTAATAATAATAATAATAATGATAGTAGGGAAAACAAGCTTTGTTAATTAACATAAATGAATGAACACATTCAAGTGTCTTGCTTATATGTTATACTTACTCAGGTACATATTGACATCAAATGTGAGACTGAGAACTAAATGCTGCATCTTCTCTGCTATACTCTTTAAGGTAAGGATATATTTTCATTTAGAATTTAATCAGTAGTTGGCATATTGTTTTCAAGGTACAAAGCTCAATTAATGACCAATGATATGAAAATATTCCTGTATCAAATTAGGTAGAGTCAAGATTGAAGGTAGATGCCAATGTATGCACATTAAGTTGTGTTCATTATGGGGTTTTTAACATTATTTCTGTATTTTAGTCTAAAAAATTATCATTTCAATAAGAAGTTAGTCTCCCAGAGAAGAAATAAAATATTGAAATATGAAGATGGCTAAAACATTTGCCAGTCAAATAGATTTTTTTTCCTCTTGAAGTAGATACCATCAATATCAGCAGGGTGCTTCTTGTCACAGATCACTACAGAGTCTTCTTCATAGATTGTCATAAATTTTTAACTAGGTAACTTGGAATATAGAAACTTTACAAAAATTCACTGCAGAATGTTTCTTCTGGTAATGCAAAATATTGACTATTCGTGCTAAAATTTCAACCGTGTTAGAAGTTGCTTCTAAAAGGTATGGCAGTACATTCAAATGAATAAAAATTTCACTTACAAAGAAAGTAAGATCCTTAAATTAAGAATGCAACCTTTTGGAAACAAAGCCAGGAGTAAAGATGCTTCTGTATACTCTGGGAATGGAGATTTGAGGCATTTCTAAAAACAGGGATCCTGAAAGAGGGATCAAAAATATCCTGTCAACTGGACTTCTTATAGGTACAAGGGTCTGTACGCATCAGAAACGTAATCAACTTCATCCAAAAAAATTGAGAATAGAAAATCTGTAGCATTATTTTAATCACATGCATCATCCTAGGATCCTTATTCTGCCATCTGATCCATGAGGATAGAACTCATTCAGACTGAAGCCCTGTTAACTTCACCAAGAATAGAAACAAAATCCTAACACTTGAGCAAAAGGAGAATTTCCATTATCTATTAGCGCTATAGCGCCTGTGATACAAAGCTGAAAAATGTTGATTCCATGCATCAGAGAGCAATAGTATTAGTCAGATCATCACAATATTATCCTGTTGGAAATACTTGTGCATGACTGGAGTAGGACCTCTTCTAGTTCATTCAGATGACTGTAGCTTGGGGGAAGAGTGTGCTGCAAAATGTGATCAGTCCACTGTCATGGTATCTGACAAGGGTAGAGTCCCATAACTTATTGTTTGGTTTGGAAGGTTGTTTTATAACATGGTTTCCTCTTTCTGGTATAGTCTTTAATCTAGTTATTGGCCCTGATTTATGCTATCTATTTTGTGTTTCACATTGCTGTATGAATATATAAACAGTATAGTCATGTCTGCACTAGTGCTCTTACAGTGGCACAGCTGTACTGATGCAGCTGCGCCACTGAAGATCACTCATGTAGATGTTCTATGCCAATGGGAAAGAGCTCTCCCATCGACATAATAGAACCACTTCCACGAGTGGCAGTGGCTATGTTTACAGGAGAGGCTGTGCACACTTACCACTTGTGCCGGTGAAATGTATGTCGCTCAGGGATGTGTTTTTTCACATCCCTGAGCAACATAGGTTTTGCCGATGTAAGTGGTAGTGTAGACATGGCAAGTCTCTAGGCAATGAGTGCTAATTGTGATGTCATAGACTCTGTATAGGAGGAATTTTCAATTTCAGAGGCAACATTTCTATCTTGTACAATACTCGCCCTTCTACAAATTTAGCCCCTTAAAATCCATTTCAGATGGATCAACTTTAGTAAACAATGCAAAGAAAACACATTTTCCCTATTTAACTTACTGTCCATGTGTCATAAACAGTACTATTCTGTGACTTGGTCTAGGATAGCAAAGATGCTAGCAGGCAGGATGATGGTCATCACTATCCAGGATGTTCCCACTCGCTGGGGTTCTCTCCAGGGGTTACCTGACACATTTTCAAGAGGCTCTCTGGAGGTTTACTATTATATTTCTTCCACTCTTTCTAAAGTCTTGTTTGGATGAGCTCTGACTTGGAGAGCTGAGCCCTAAACCCCATTAGGAAAGTTTCTTAGCAGGAAGTGAATACTTGCTGCGGCTTCTTTTGTGGTAATTTTGTTTATTGGGATGGATGGGTGTGTGTGTGTGTGTGTGTGTGTGTGTGTTGTGTGTGTGTGTGTGTGTGTGTGTGTGTGTTTATTGCAGACTTCCTTCCCAGTCCTAAGTCAACAAATTATTAAGACTACTAGCATCTTTCCCTTTGCCATGCAACTGGTTGTTATAAATCTGCTCAGGGACTGCATAGGTTCCCAGAAAATTCTGGAGGAGGAGAGGAGAGAATTAGAGAGCAGGAAATACTTGATGATGATAGTCATCCTGCCTGTCAGAGCAAGTGATGAGACAAGAAGAACACAGAGAAAGCCACTGGAAGCAAATTAGCAGTAATTTTGAATTTAATTTACCTTGAATATAATTTACTTGTTCAGACAGACAAACATTCTTTGTGGCTTTCCTGGACCTAGATCTGCTTCTGTGCTTTGTTCAGTGTCATCTGATGCTCTCTTCTGTCCATCTACAGCCGGATCTCTTACTCTATCAAGGTTCAGACATGAAAACATTAATCATTCCTCTACAAATGTGCATGGTTTCATTCGGAGCCAGGTGAAATATAGAAGTTGACTGAATTTCATTTTGAGTTTTGGGAATTGTTCATCCTTTTTTATGCTTCACAGCTGCATATATACTTACAAATATGTCATTTTTATTATTTTCAGACACTGTTTAAAGTCTCTATTCCACATCCTACAGCTGATTGCGACTTTGCACAATATGAAATACACAGGCTTATTCCTGGCATTGATTTGTTCTCTGATCGCTACAGAGCTGATGTCTCCTCTGTAGTTGCAAGTCTGAGTTTCCTTATATTTGAATTGCATTGTGCAAAGCAAAATCTAGTAGTAAGTACTATTCAAAAACATATATGAATGAACTGTAAGTCATCATATTTAATAGAAAATTATTATGCTTAATCTGTTGTGGGTACCTTGCATGTTTTGAAGAGAGCCCTTGTTATCTTTGCTGGCTGATGGTCTGGGGGCTGTTGCAACAGGGTCATGGCACAGAGTTCTGCATTTTTTAATCCCTTAGGGGAGAGATTCTCAAACTGGGGTGTGTGTATGCCCCAGGAAGCAGGGTGCCCCTGGGGGCATCATGGAATGTATTTGGGGGGGACAGGCCATGAGAAGCTTTAGGGGGAAAAAAAACTTTAGGGGGAAAAAAAACTTTCTGCACAAATTGAGAGCTGTGCAGCTAGAGAGTGGCGGCTGCTGGCCAAGCACCCAGCTCTGAAGGCAGAGCCGCCAGCAGCAGCAGAGAAGTAAGGGTGGCAATACCATACCATGCCACCCATCATATTTCTGCTATGTTGCTGGTGGTGGTGCTGCTTTCAGAGGTGGGCACCTGGACAGCAGACACCGCTCTTTGCTTTGCCTTCAGAGCTGTGTGGCCAGAGAGCGATGGCTGCTGGCTGGGTGGCTGGGCCCGAGAGTGTATAAACTACTGCAGACACAAAGAAGGGGGGCATGATCAAATAAGTTTGAGAATGACTGCTTTAGGTCTGTACATTTTGGGTGTGTAAGGTCAGTGATACTGATGTATTATTTCATGCCATGATGTTAAAAGAAGTGTTGATGGAATATTGTAATGGTCTCTCTCTCTCTCTCTCTCTCTCTCTCATTTATTTCCACCCTCTTTGAAAGTGTCAGTACTAGTCAATGGGTAGAGCTAAGCTCAGGCATAGAAGTGCTTCTCACATGAAGCCGGATGCAGAGATAAACTAGGATTTTATCCAGTTTACAAATGGAATTGGCTGCAGAGCTAAACACCTACTGTGCTTATGTTGTGTCCTAAGTAGATGCAGCTGCTGGCTTTTCTACCGCTCACGGTGTGTCCAGGTTGTCAGTGGATTACAATTTGTTAGCATAGCATAGATAGGGCACTTGTACATGACATGAAGCTGAAAATGCATTATGTGTCTACTGTTCCTAAGCACTCTGGAGGAAAACACATAATATATGTGATTTCACAAGCCCCTGTACTCCAAGAGTGAGTGTAAATCCAATATATTCAAAGCACATTAGAGAACTTTAATTATAGATTCAGTAAGTAAGTTACTGTAGTTTTGTTTTCCCCACTCCCATTTTCTTTTCCTTCTCTTAAAGATCTGTCTTCACTACTTCGCTCTCTTATTGATTAGCTTTACTAGAGCCCTGCGCAGGACGGTTTCTTTAATTCTGCTTCCGTCCTGCCCTGCAATACCCACTCCCAGCCACTCCCACATTGTTTCTTGCATTTTTATTCCATTCCCACCCACAAAAACCTTAGATCCCACAAATCCCACAAGAGAATCAGATTCTCCTATGCTATTTTTTTTAAAGTTGCTTAATATAGATACAAATGGAATTCAGACACAATTTTTATCACTAAAAGAATAAAACAAATCTTGTTTAAACTATGTAAGAAATACTTTAACTCCTGGTATAATAGCAAATTTCTTTCTATCCCTCGCTTAAGTATTTAAACCTTTATTTAACAAAAAAAGAAAAACTTGCATTACTTTGCCACAGTCTCTTTTTTTTTTTTTTTTGCCCACCCAATCTCATCCACAACAAAGTACATTTTACCTTCTTCCGCTATTATGGCAGCAGGTCCTGCTGCAAGGCTCTGGTCTGTACCCCTGCCCTCCACCAAGTTCCTTCCCATTTTCCACTTGAATTTTGTCCCCTCCTAGCCTCCAGGTTAATTTTATTCTATACAGATTGCTTCTTTCTCTCCTACTTTAATGAAACACACACTGTCACCCAGGACCGGAGCTAGGGGTTTTAGCGCCCTAGGCGCATGGCAATTTCGCCGCCCTGCACACTGGTCCCACGGCTCCGGTGGAGCTGCCGCAGTTATGCCTGCGGAGGGTCCGCTAGTCCGCGGCTCCGCTGGAGCTGCCACAGTGGTGTCTGCAGGAGGTCCTCCGGAGCCGCGGGAGCAGCCAACCGTCCGCAGGCATGACTGCAACAGCTCCACCGGAGCCGCGGACCAGCAGACCCTCCGCAGGCACGACTGTGGCACCTCCATCAGAGCCGCCTGCCGCCCCCTCCGGCAAAATGCCGCTCACCAATAATCCTGGCGCCCTAGGCGATTGCCTAGGCCCCCTAAATGGAAGCGCTGGCCCTGCTCTCACCTGCTTATCTGTCTCAGAGAGCAGATTGCTAGTTGAAGAAGTACTTCACACACCTCTTTATGCACATTTATAGACACATTGCTTCTGTATCAGGTAGAGTAGCTAATCGGCCGTAGATCAGAGGCACTGCAATAGCAGTACCAGCAGGGCAAGAGCTACGTTTCCACCTACATTGTACAGTGTAATCAGTTGTTGGACTGTTTTGGACAATGGACACCATTAAAGCACACTTAAAGTGAGGTCAAATTTGGCTCCAGATTTTGGTTTGATAAAATAATATTTTACAGAATATATTTTTTTCAGAAATATTTTAAATTTGCAGAGAAAACATTTTAAGAACAAACTAAGATTCCCTTGAGGACTTTGTAATACAGACATGGCACTATTAAACTAGTTCATGAGAACTGTACAGTGACATTGACAAGAAAACAACTATAAACCAAAGTAACACTGCCTAGTTTGTTTTTGTTGTCTACATTGAAAGAAAATTAAAAAGAAAGCAAACAGTATAAGTGGTGAACAGTAAAGCAGATTACAAAAGTTCTTTCAATGTTAATCCAAATATGATTTTTAACCCGAGTATATTTTAATCTGTAAAATAGCGAACAAAGTTTATTTATTATTGAAGGACTGGGTCCTAGTACGTTATACTTTTTTGTGAGAGTTACCCTTAGATCAGCAGTTGAATTGAAATTAATGGGACTGTTTGGATAATTAAATATTAATCACATACATAAAGATTATAGGATCAAGCATTTACCTTTTATTAACTTTGTCTAATAAAAATAATTTAGCTCAAGAGACACATTCACTGTTGGATAAGCAGGTCCAACTCAACTGAGCCTTGTCAGGATTCAATTTGTATTCTAATCTAAATAGTTTAAGTTAGAAAATTATTATGTTTGACTAGGTATTTAATATTTTATAATGTCATAGGTATATTTTTATCCTTTTAGTTATTGTTTTAGAAAAATTTTGGCATCAGAGTGCAGACTCTTTGAGCAACCCTGTGTACTAAATTCTTTCAAGTAGATGTACTCTCTTATGGTACATCAAACACTCCTGAGCTAAGAGGACAATTTTGAGGAAACTTTAAATTCTGTTGTATTGATCAGATGAAAGACAGTGCTCTTCAGAATAGTAGGATTGGCTTTAGCCATTTACAGAATTTTGTAAAGTATCCATTCTTCATAGAACACAAGAGAAGCAGAAGGTTGGCAATGGAAGTACTAGCACTATAAATTAGGCTACTTTCATGTGTTTTCTTTAATGTACAGACTTTGCAGTACTATATTTTTGTATTGGCAGACTTTCTGGCTTTTATGTCTAGACTGCCTAACATTTTTTTCTGCAGGTTTTGCCACTGTTTACGTTGTACCAATACTTTGTTTCTGAAATTTGTCGGGACCCGGTTAAATGTATTGAAGGAAGAATCCTCAAGGTAATGTAATAAACTTTCTAGCTGCTACAACATATTACATTTTTGAATGAACTTTTCATTTAATTTTATTACTAAATGTAATTGATTTACTGTTGTCTGGTATATAACATTGTGCCATGAACTGTAAAAGAAATACTTTATACTTGAGTTCTTGTTCAATATTTCTTCTCTCAATGAGCATCTTGATGGAATGAGAGTCCTTTGTGATTGAAATCACTATTATTTTTTATTGTCTTTACTAATCAAGACTCCTACAATAGTCAAAAATATGAACATAACATATTGCCTTCTGAGTCTGGCCTTTTTCTTTGGCAAACACTGATTCTTCCTCGAGTGGTGTCCCTGTGTGTGCTCCACTCTAGGTTTCGGTGCATCCCTGCGCCAGAGATCAGAGATTTTTCGCAGCAGTACTCGGTTGGGGGAAGGGCACGCACAGGAGCAGTCTTGTGCAGCCGTTGGGGTCTCCTGTAGTGCGCGTGCCCCCGACCATCCCCTCAGTTCCTTCTCAACCATCCTTGGCTGCAGACCGAGCTCTCCTTGATACTTTCTGGCAGTGCTCTCCTTGATACTTTCTGAGAAAAAAAAGTTACATAGGAACTTCTTATTAGTCTATACTTAGTTACATAGTTTCATTAGTACCTCTTAGAGGTTTTTCTTCAACAACAAAAAAATTCTTTACTTAGTTCTCTGTTTACAAATAGCTCCATGGTTTACCACTTCAATTAACTCCCACCCTCATCTATCGGGGAAGGGGGGAAGAGGCTTACTGAAGTCATGCTGGGCTCAACGGGGTTTAAAAGTGTGACTCCTGCCGTGAACCAATGCCGGTCTCTGACGGCCACATATCCTGCATCCGCTGTCTGGGAGAAACTCATATCTCCCAGAAATGCGTACACTGGAGCAACTTGAAGTCAAGAGCAAGTCACGATAGGGATCTCTCTTTGAAAATGCTTCTGATGGAGAAATCCCTCCAACTTCAGCAAGAGACGTCCTCCAGGGAGTTTCATAAACCAAGATCCCTAAGCAATGATAAGGCTCCGAATTCCAAAACTATCAGGAAGCGAGCCTCGACCTCTCCACAAGAGAGGCTCACAAAAAGAGAGCTTCCTTGGCGAGTCTTTACCTTCAGTGCTCCAGTCATCCAGAGAGAGCACTTACCGGGCTCTTCTGTCCTCATCCCTCAGTGGACCTCTGCCGAGCCCCAGTGTGTGGCACTGGAGTCAAGATGTCTCCTGCTCTTTTTAATTTATTTTTTAAAGTATGGAGTGTTCATGAATGTGGCTGTCCTTATTCACTTCCGTACTCACTGTCAACACCAGTAATGTCATCAAGAACATTGTCATAACTTTTGGAATAGGTTTGTCACTTCATTTGTACTCCTGTTAAAGTTCTTTTAAATCTGTGTGAGAGCATTTTTACGAATAGCATAACTTGTAAGTGAAAGTGTTCAGTTATAGAGTTTGGATAACTCAAGGAAATTATGAGGATTATGGAGAGGGGTGAGTACATTGATTTGGATAACACAGGAACTGACTTGAACTATAACTATAAAGTTCTAACCAAACCTGAACCCTAATTGAATTTTTTTTTCAGTTTTGGAGAAAGTTTATTTATTTTTTTGTTGTTACAGGAGATCTTCAGCTTTTGGGTTCATTTATTCAGTATAAGATATACAGGATAGCTGTCTAGCAGAGAACATTCTCCATTAAATTGTGTCCATTTTAAATGGTCAAACTTTGGGTCAAAATTACTTGACAATTTCCCTTTTAATATAATGTATTGTAAGGAAATGGAATGACTAAGAAAAGGCACTAAAACTAAATCTCAGTTTCTTATTTCTTTAAAGATTAAAGTACTTACAGATTTAGGATTTTTTGCGGAGGCTTTCTATGAACTATGTCTGCTCAATCATGGCGAAAAAATTCCCTGGAAAGTACCTGCAGGCTACAGACTTACCGGGAAAATGATGGTAAAATATGCATGCTTGAATTATATTTATACCCTTACTTGGTTCTCCCTCATAGAATTATAAAGATCCAAAACCTTTACAAGCAGTAGAGCCATTACTAGTTCCTGAAATTATGAGTACTCCAGCATCATGCAATAAGTAATTTAGGCGACATGCACTGAATGAGGGAGAAAACCATTCATTGAATAGTGAAGACAAAAATAAATTTTGAATACCTTCCTTGTTCACTGTGTGTCATCCAGCCTATACAATGAGTAAGGCAGGCATCATGCAGGAAAATAGTATGTGAACATGTAGTTTAAGGCTATAGATGAAATCCTAGCCTGATTTCAGTCTATGGCACAATTCCCACTGACTTCAGTGATGCCAGGATTTCACCCTTTCTTATAATGAATATGCATAAAGGGACAGAGTTCAGGATGTATGTACTTGGGTATCTCTTGATCTTGAAACATTTTATTTTGCAACTTTAACATTCCTTTCATGTAAAAAGAACAGCAGTGCTTGTGGCACCTTAGAGACTAACAAATTTATTTGAGCATAAGCTTTCGTGGGCTATAGCCCACTTCTTTGGATGCATAGAATGGAACATATAGTGAGGAGATGTATATACCCATACAGAGAGCATGAAAAGGTGGAAGTTGCCTTACCAACTCTGAGAGGCCAATTAAGTAAGAGAAAAAACTTTTGTAGTGATAATCAAGATAGCCCAGTACAGACAGTTTGATAAGAAGTGTGAGAATACTTACATGGGGAGATAGATTCAATGTTTGTAATGGCTCAGCCATTCCCAGTCTCTATTCGAGCCTAGGTTGATTGTATCTAATTTGCATATCAATTCGAGTTCAGCAGTTTCTCATTGGAGTCTGTTTTTGAAGCTTTTCTGTTGCCACCCTCAGGTCTGTTATTGAGTGACCATACAGGTTAAAGTATTCTCCTACTGGTTTTTGAATGTTATGATTCCTGATGTTAGGATGGGGCCTTTGGGGAAGGGGTTGGAATGGGGGCAGGACAGAGATGGAGTCGGGGCAGGGCTGGAGGCACGGGGGGCGGGGGTCGAGCACCCACAGGTGGACGCAGAAGTTGGCACCTATGCCACCAGTGTTATTGAGACCAGAATCGGGGCTAAGGAAAACTGATTACAAAGAAGCTGAAAATATACAAAATGTCAAAAACACAAATAATCTAAAAAAAAGGAGAAACAAATCTTCCTTTCTCCATTTTAATACGTAGTAATCTTAGGTTTCATATGAAACATTACTTAAATGAAAAGTGTTCAGACAGAAAGATGATCTTATTTAAAATTGCCAACATTTCTTTCAAACAAATGCCATAGGAAGACACTTCATGGGTTAAGAAGCTGACAGTCTTGCAACAGTAAGATACCAGTATTGTTTCCTAAAGAGAGTGAACATATTGCACCCCCGCTAGATTGGGCCTTAGAGGACACCAGTACCATTAGTGGTATTTTCTTCGGCCCTCTGGGAACTTTCATTATTCAGAGCAGCACTTAAACATGTGCTCAACCACACTGAAGTCAATTGCATTTGAACACTTGCTTAAATCCGTTACTGAACTGAGGCTTATATGGCAATATAGCATATGACACTATGCCGCTACATGGGTTTCCCCCAAGTTCCTTGTAAGATCATCAGCAACTCATTCATCATTCATTGTTACATTTATAATTACAGTCTTTTCAGAAATTCAACTCATCAAAACCCCTCCTGTCGAACGCAAACTTACAGGTAAGAAAACAACTTTGTCTCATAGAACTAAAATATTAGTGCAGAGCATAACTTGTCACCTGCATAGTACCTCTTAGAGTCAATAGGAATTATGTGACCTAGAGAATATACCTATTTCTGTGCTTTCTATACAACTTTGTATTGTCCATTATATGCCTCTGTAAATATTTCCTTTTATTATTATTATTATTATTAATAATAATAATAATAATATGTTAATAACACTCTTTAGCACTTCATAAACATTAAATTTCACAACAGGCCTCTTTGGATAGAGGTTAATGTCACTCTGCCTCAGTGGGTCATAACTGAGAATACCAGATTCAAGACAAATGCTAAGAAATAGGGCAGACACACTGCAAAACTAATGGTTATTCTTCCATGAGAAATACCAAACAAGCAACAAAAGTAAATTTCTGTCTTACTACACTGGCTAACAAGAAGTCAGAAATGCAGCCTCCTTAGGTATTGCAGTCCTTGTTTCAACTCCCAGGCACTAGACTTAATGATGAGTGGTTATTTACCAATTTCATCAACCACAGGGCTCTTCTGATTCCAAAGGACCAGCCACATGCCCAGGTCGATATATAACTTGGATCTTACCCTATAAGCATGCTGTTGCCAATCCTTTAGTATCTAATATCTAAAGGTTTATTTATAAGAGAAAAGAAGAAAGAGTTAAAATTGGTTAAAAGAATCAAATACATACAATAATTACAAAGTTCTTGCATCAGGCTTGAAGCAATGATGAAAAAAAACTGCTGGCTTGTTAAGTCTCTGGTTGCTTCCAAATGATTGGAAGGTCTTCAGTCCTTAGGTTAGAATACTCCCATTAGTACAGGTTCACAGTCTAGAGATCAGAGCAGGAAAGAGCCCAAAATAGAGATGTTTCCTGGGCCTTTTATACTTTCTGCCATATGTTGGGAAATTCATTGTCGCAAACAAAACCCTCAGCACAATTTTGTGGAAAAGTACAGCCACGATATGTAGTCCAGAGTCACATGAGCTGGTCACATGCCCTTGCGTGCTTCGATGAGTCAGAGCGGGGGCCATTACCCATATTCTGAGTGGAACATCCACAGGAAAGTCTATCAGGTGGGAATAAGCTTCTTCCATGGCCCATTGTGTTTGTTAATGGGCTATGTGATGGGGCAAGGCCAGATGGCTACAGTAAAGTACTAAGGAACAGGTATGTTAGCCCCAGGCTAAACAAATCCCTAGTACCATGGTAACCAAATGGCAGTTGCTCCAGGTTAATCAAGGCATCTGGAGCCAATTAAGATCTTTCTAGAAGGCAGTGGAGTTAGCTACTTTGATTAGAACACCTGCAGCCAATCAAGGCAGGCTAATCAGGGCATCCGGGTTTAAAAAGGAGCTTACTCCAGGCAGGCAGGCAGGTGCCAGAGGAGAAGGAGCGTGTGTGAGGAGCTGGGAGCAGAGGCACAAAGAGCTGAGACTGAGAGGATGTGCTACTGGAGGATTGAGGAATTATCAGACAATCAAGCATTATCAGACAGCAGGAGGAAGGTCCTGTGGTGAAGATGAAGATGTTTGGAGGAGGCCATGGGGAAGTAGCCCAGGGAGTTGTAGCTGTCATGCAGCTGTTAAAGGAGGCACTATAGACAGCTGCAATCCACAGGGCCCTGGGCTGGAACCCAGAGTAGAGGGCGGGCCCGGGTTCCCCCCAAACCTCGCAACTCCTGATCAGACACAGGAGGAGTTGACCCAGACTGTGGGTTCCACCAGAGGAGAAGATCACTGAGGTGAGAAAATCCTCCAATAAGCACAGGACCCACCAAGGTAGAGGAAGAACTTTGTCACAACAGGTGTCAGGGGTGGGATTTTTGGTGTGCACAGTGCGGTGGAAGAAAGAGGGTGATTTTAAAAGAAAAAAGAGAGAGGGTTAATATTTTTGTCACCACAATGGATGACATAGTGTGGGCATTGATATAAGCCACGACGGGCCAGCAGGAGGCTACCTGTATCCAGGCAGCCACCCAGCAAGAAGCAGGGCGGCTGCAGCAAGAGACTAGTCGCCTGCTGATGGACCAAGCTGCTCAAGATCGAGCTATGTTGCGGGAACTGGTAAACCATGTAAAGACCCTTACAGAGCTGAACCGTGGCCGTGATGGGACACGGCTCATAGGGGCTAGCCATTGGCTGCAGAAAATGATGCGGGAGGATGATGTAGAGGCATACCTTCTGGCCTTTGAGAGGACAGCCCTACAGGAGGCCTGGCCTCCAGATCAGTGGTCTGGCATCCTTGTGGGGATGCCCAGAAGGCATACCACGATCTTCATGAAGAGGCTGCAGCAGATTACTCCCAAGCTGAAGGCAGAGATCCTGGCCAGATCTGGGGTAACAACTGTAGTGCGGGCCCAGTGGTATCATGAGTGAAGGTACCAGGAAGACAAAACCCCGTGGTCCCAATTGTATGACCTCATCCATCTCTAACGAAAGTGGTTGCAAACAGAATCCCGGAGTCCGGAAGAGATACTAGAGGTTCTGGTCATCGACCAGTACATGAGGGCACTGCCACCAGATCTCCCACGTGGAGGGGAAGTCTGGGTCCAGGACCCTACTTTTATAGTGAAGAAAGATCTCCTGTACCATGTGGTACAAATGCAGGAGCAGGAATACATCAACTCTGTGCCTACAAAAACATCAAAAAGCCACATTGAGCACTCACCCACAGTCACTGTTTGAGCACATCTAGGGTAAGAAACCCAGCCAGATCCTGCGGAGGTTCTCGGCCAGGAGTACAGTAAGACATCAGGCGATATGCACCTCTGTCCAGAGTGTCAGCCATAGCCCCTCGCCCACACTTACGGGCCCCTTTGTACCTCTTCCAAAATTAGAGGTACCATTACGCATAGCTAGGATTCTGATTGGGCCCTAGAGAAGAAGCCTCGGAAACACCAACATCTGGTTGTAACAGACTATGCAACAGAACCCGAACCGTCCCCTCTACGCACAGTGGAGGGGAAGGTCTGGGTCCAGGACCCTACTTATTAGTGAAGAAAGATCTCCTGTACCATGTGGTACAATGCAGGAGCAGGAATACATCAACTCTGGTGCCTACAAAAACATCAAAAAGCCACATTGAGCCTCACCCACAGTCACTGTTTTGAGGACACTTAGGGTAGAGTAAACCCGGCCAGATCCTGCGGAGGTTCTCTGGCCAGGAGTACATGTAGACATCAGGCGATATGCACCTCTGTCCAGAGTGTAGCTCATAGCTCGCCCACACTTACGGGCCCTTTGATACCTCTTCCAAAATAGAGGTACCATTGAACGCATAGCTATGATTCTGATTGGGCCCTAGAGAAGACAGCTTCGGGAACACCAACATGTGCTGGTTGTACTAGACATGACAATGGATACCGGAAGCGTTCCTGCAGCCGTTCCCCCTACGCAACACAGCTTCCAAGACAATAGCTAAGGAGCTAGTACAGATCTTTTCCCGGGTTGGGCTACCCAAGGAGATACTGACTGATCAAGGGACACCTTTCGTTTCCAAGTTGATGGAAGATCTCTGTTCGTTGCTTCATGTACAAGCCCTATGGACCTCTGTATACCACCCACAAACAGACGGTCTTGTAGAAAGTTTCAATAGGATCCTCAAGGCCATGATCAGGAAAGTAGTGAGCCGGAATGGGAAAGACTGGGATAACTTATTGCCTTACTTCATGTTCGCCATCCAAGAAGTTCCACAAGCCTCCACAGGTTTCTCTCCATTCGAACTACTATATGGGTGCCACCCCCGAGGCATATTGGATATAGCCAGAAAAGCCTGGGAAAAGGAGCCAAATCCCGGAAGGAACATACATCGAGCATGTACTACAGATGAGGGATCGGATAGCCCGAGTTACACCCATTGTATGGGAACACTTGGAGAAAGCACAGGAGACCCAATGGACCCATTATATCCACCAAGCAAAGCTTTGACGGTTCCAACCAGGGGATCGAGTAATGATCCTGGTGCCCACAGCAGAAAGCAAGCTGTTGGCCCAGTGGCAGGGACCTTAGGAAGTGATTGAAGCCGTGGGAGAGGTAAACTATAAGGTGCGGCAGCCAGGCTGCAGGAAACTGGAGCAAATTTACCACATCAATCTTCTAAAACCTTGGCATTATCAAGAAGCATGCTTAGTCACCCAGGAGACCCTTCCCCGGGAGGATAATTTACATGAGCAAGTGAAGATATCACCCGACTTGACGCCAATCCAAAAGATCGAGGCAGCCGACATGATTAATCGCAATCGAGATGTGTTCTCTACAAAACCGGGGCGGACAACTGAGACCTATCACCATAGCCACGTGATCCCCAGAGCCAAGGTAACACTGAGACCCTACCGAATCCCAGCAGCCAAAAGAGAGGAAATCAGGGCTGAAGTAAAGAAAATGTTAGAATTAGGCGTTGTTGAAGAATCCTACAGTCAGTGGTGCAGTCCAATCGTTCTAGTGCCCAAACCTGATGGTACCACGAGATTCTGTAATGACTTTCACCGACTGAATGAAGTATCCCAATTTGACGCATACCCCATACCATGCATCGACGAACTGGTTGACTGACTAGGTAGTGCCCGATTCTTGACTACACTGGATCTGACAAAAGGGTACTGGCAGATTCCCCTGACCAAAGAAGCTGAAGAAAAGACAGCGTTCTTGACCCCGGACGGGCTACTCCAGTACACTGTCCTCCCTTTTGGGTTACATAGGGCCCCAGCCACATTCCAGTGCCTCATGGATAAGCTGCTGTGCCCCCAAGCTAGTTATGCAACTGCATACCTAGATGATGTCATCATCCATACACCAGACTGGGGAACCCACTTGGAGAAAGTTGAGGCAGTACTACGCATCTTAAGGCGGGCTGGCCTCACCGCTAATCCTGCTAAATGTGCCATAGGACTAGCAGAAACTAGGTACCTGGGATGTATTGTAGGAAGGGATATAGTGAAGCCCCAAAACTAATAAGCTAGAGGCAATTCAAAACTGGCCCCAGCCGACTCGAAAGAAGCAGGTCCATGCGTTCCTAGGCATGGTAGGCTACTACCGACATTTTATTCCTCATTTTGCCAGTAGGGCAAGTCCTCTAACAGACCTGGTGAAGACCCGAGGTCCAGACATGGTGAAGTGGACCGACGCAGCAGAGGGGGCATTTTTAGACCTTCGGACGGCTCTCTGTAATGACTCCATACTCATAGCCCTGGACTTTACCAAGGAATTTATTTTACAGACAGGTGCTTCTGAGCTGGGGTTGGGGGCGGTTCTGATTGGAGAAGAAGAACACCCGATCCTCTGTCTAAGCGGAAACCTGCTCCCAAGAGAACAGAAGTATGCTGTAGTCGAGAAAGAATGCCTTGCTGTCAAATGGGCCATGGAGACTCTGCGTTATTACCTCTTAGGCTGGCGATTTGCTCTTGTGACGGACCATGCACCCCTCCAGTGGATGCAGAGAAATAAGGAAAAGGATGCAAGGGTCACCAGGTGGTTCTTATCCCTCCAACCATCCAGTTTCCCCCATACGGCACAGGGCGGGATGCCCACCACACGGCCACTGATGGTCTTTCAGAGCACACTGCCTGGCGGTCCCAGTTGCCAACCCTATGGTGTTGAGCAGAGGGGGGTGGATATGTATGCGGGCAAGGCCCAATGGCTCAGTAAAGATTGAGGAACAGGTAGGGGGGGGGGGGGGGGGGGGGGGGGGGGGGGGGGGGGGGGGGGGGGGGGGGGGGGGGGGTTTAGCCCCCAGGCTAAACAAATCCCTAGTACACATGGGAACCAAATGGCATTTGCTCCAGGTTAATCAAGAACCTGGGGCCAATTAAGACCTTTCTAGAAGGCAGTGGAGATGGCTACTTGATTAGAACACCTGCAGCACAATCAAGGCAGGCTAATCAGGGCATCCGGTTTAAAAGGGAGCTCACTCCAGTCAGGCAGGGAGGAGCCAGAGGAGAAAGGAGCGTGTGTGAGGAGCTGGAGCAAGAAGGCAAGGAGCTGAGAGTGAGAGAGTATACTGCTGGAGGATTGAGGAGGACAGGCATTATCAGACACCAGGAGGAAGGTCCTGTGGTGAGGATAAAGAAGGTGTTTTGGAGGAGCCATGGGGAAGTAGCCAGGGAGTTGTAGCTGTCATGCAGCTGTTACAGAGGCACTATAGACAGCTGAATCCACAGGGCCCTGGCTGGAAGCCCGGAGTAGAGGGCGGGCCCGGGTTCCCCCCAAACCTCGCAACTCCTGATCAGACACAGGAGGAGTTGACCCGGACTGTGGGTTCCACCAGAGGGGAAGATCACTGAGGTGAGCAAATCCGCCAATAAGTGCAGGACCCACCAAGATAGAGGAGGAACTTTGTTACAGCTATCAACTTGAATATTCCAATAGTCTGGCTAGATTGGATTCAAACCACCTTGTGGGTGTTACCCAGGAGCAAACACATTTGAAATACAGGTACATAGTCAATATTCATAACTTCATGAATACATTCATGATACATATGATACATGCATACTGTAATGGGGCGACGACTCACTGGCACGGCGTCTCCTGCTGGTTGTCCAGGGAATTAGCTCTTTTCCAGCTCGGAGCTCCCTCTGCAGGCCGGCTGATGTCTCACCTGCCACTGCTCCTCATGTCCCTCCCAGACCCCTGTGCCCTTTACCCAGGGGTTCTCCCCACTGTAGCAACCCCCAGTCTGGGTTTCTCCACTCAGGGGAACCCCTAACCACTATCTCCGCCTCAGTATAAGGCTACCGCCAGTCGCCATCTAGCCCTCGTTCACTGGGACAGACTGCTGTTTACAAGCCAATCATCACAGGCAAGGGGAGTTTGGACCTGCTGCCTTGGCCTACCCCTGGGCTGCCCTCTGCAGCCCTCAGTACCCTTCTGGGCATTTAACAAGGCCTGCAGCCTGGGGGGTTTCCAGGCCAGAGCTCCCCAGCTCCTCTGGCCTTCCCTTAGCCCTGCTCCACTCTAGGCATTCTGTTCAGCTCCCAGGGAGCCAGGCCCATCCCTCTCAACAGCTAGAGAGACTGTGTCTGTGTCTGACCCACTGCACTCTTATCAGGGCCAGCTGGGCCCTGATTAAGCTGACTGCAGTTGTGGCTGCTTTCTCAATCAGCCCAGCCTTTCTCCTGCCACAACCCTCTCCCAGGGCTGTTTTAAGCCCTTCAGGGCAGGAGCGGAGTAACCATCCCACTACACATATACATAGGATAATCACATTCAACAGATCATAACTTTTCCATTGACACCTTACATGAAATACTTTGCGATTGTATAACAGTGGTACCAACAATAATATACATGGTCATATTTTAATCATATAACATTACAGTTAGTATTATTATTGCCAGTTTATCAAATGAGAAAACTGGCAGATTTGACGTGACCAGAGCAGGAGACTCTCCACAGGATCACTGTGGCTCTATTTTAAGATTTGATGTAGTTAATTCTTCTATTTATGCTTCAAGGTACTATATTCAGAACCTCTTCTAGGTTTGTTATTCCTTTCAGTGCTGTCTTATGTTTTTCTGATGTCAGGGTGGATATCTGAAATCTATATATAGAAAAATATGGGATGACACAGAATCCATAGTCTGCATAATGAATTGCCCATTCCTAATTTTAGTGAAAGTTGCATGGTAGCTATTTACTTATCTTTTAGTTTCCAGGGTTTTAACATTTTCTCTCCCTAGTGTTGTGTACAAGATCCAGGGGGAAAGAGCCAGTTGAATATGCAGGAGAAACAGTGAAACTGACGCTACACAAAGTTCTGTCAATGCACTATGTAAATAAGTAAACTTTTAATTTACAGTAAGTTTACATGTCACTTGTAACAACAGTAGGTTAGTAGACAGAAGCAAGATTTTTTAATTGACCGCGTCTCTTTTGTTAACTCGATTTATTCAGACTTTTGTCTGAGTAATGGTTTGAAAGTACATGTCCCACCTTGGCTACTGGTTAGAGCACAGAGCCAATATTTATGGTTTCTATAGTTGGGTCTTGCCTTTAGTTTCTGTGTGATCGTGGGGAACCATTTATCCTTCCTGTTTCTAAGTTTACCCATCTAAAATGAGGATATTAAAAATCAATCTTTTTGAAGAATGATTAAAGGATATTTGTAAAGTGTATTGGGATTGTCTGATGGAGGACTGTGTAAGTACCAGAAATATATTTTCATGTTTTCCTTTCTCAACAGCATGGGTGAAATCCTAGGCCCAGTAAAGTAAGTGGAGTTTCACCATTGACATCAGTGAAACCATGTATTCACACCCTGGTCTGGAAAATCTGATGATATTCAAAATTAATGTGTTATACAGAAGTGCTGATTGAATTGTTATGGCAAGGGTCACCAGATGGTGCTGTTACATACAGTGTTATACATTCTTTTGGATACTATGAAAACAGTGTTCAGTTTTAATACCAAGAGAGAGAAATATCAGAACTGATTAACTCAGTTCTAAGGTGGAGCCTCAATGATTCTATGGATATTCCTCTGCTTTGGTCAAGTCACATCTGTATGTGTTAGGTTTCCTGTCTAAAAAATGGTGATAGTAGTACTTACTTCTCTTTTCAGAGGTCTGATACGAAATTTATGAAGTGCTAAAAAGTTATAATTATTATTAGTAATAATTAAGGAAGCATTTACAGAGAGCAGAGTGGAAAATACAAAGTTGTGTAGCAAGTACAAGGTATTGTTAGTTTTGCGATGCAGGGGTTTTTTTTGCTGGGGGGTTGCAAATAATGTGAGTTTGCTCCCTGCCTTAATCTCTCTAACAAGAATCAAGATTTGGAGCAGAGTTGGGATTTTGGCTGAGATTACTGATATAGAGGTTTTCCTGTATACGATTTGTGACTTCTTCTGTTCAAGGACAGGTATATACTTTGTAAATAAAACAAATTAAGAAAGTATCCAGACTGTCTGTCACTGACTTTCTCCTTCAGCGGGAAAACTTACCTGCCAGGCCCTGACATGTGCAATCACTTGGCAGAAGGACATTATATTAGGAAAGAAAAGCACCAGTTCCTCCATGGTGACAAATATTATATTATCTAGTATGAGTCATATCTATTTGTATTTTCATGAATGTCATTAATAGAAGTGGAGTACACATTTCTGTTATTGAATTCAAATATGGTGTTTAGCATGTAATTGCATATTAATTCGAATTATTAACTTTGCTTGTAGGTGCTGGAAGACGTATTTAATTGGAGTCTACCTCCAGCTGTGGTTTCAATGTGTGATCAACAGATCATGAATAAATTAACTTTGGCCAAAATGCATTTTATCATTTGTCTTTCGGCAACAATAAATAGTATTCCTGAAAAAGTGATGAAAACAATTTATTCTATGGATAACACTAGCTTAAAAAAGCCAAGCAGAACCATGGAGTCAAGCATAAAAAGTAATTATTATTGTCGTGGAAAAGTCTGATCATCATCTGATTTTTATTCTCCAGCTTGTTTCATGTATAATTCTATCATTTTTAACATGTGTACACATTATACTGATACATTTTAAAGAATATTCATATTACGTCTTGCTGAAAATGTAAATGTTTATTTTTATTTTAGAAAGTTTGAATATATGTTTTCAATTTTTTATAGTTAAAATTTCATATTTAAATTTTATTTAGAATTGCCTTTCATTCTTACTTGTTTTATAGATACATTATTGTTGGTGGATCCTATGGGTTTTTGGGCTTTGTACTGTTTTAACATTTCCTGATCACTGTCTTCCAAATGAGTATCTATTTTTTCATCTTGGGAGATGAATGACTGGCTTTCTTTTTCTTTGTAGTAAATTATGCACCAGAAGATACTCTTCAGATCACATTGTGGTCACTTACTTATTTTCCCTGTATAGTCAGAATGCTTCACTTATTACTATTAATTATACATATTGTGGAACCTCCCAAGATATGTTGGGGCCTTCTCCAAACATAAGAGGTAGTCCAGGTCCCAAAGATCTTACAGTGTTAAAAATTAATGACAGAGAAGTAGATACGGGAACAAACAAAATGGTCAGAATGAGGAGAAATATATGTTTTTTTTGTTTCAAGGATTGTTGGATTTCGTTTGTTATATATAAACTATGCTTAACTGCTGTATTCCTCCTCATTGGCAGCTGCGGGCTCAGGCCTTTTCTTCATGGGGCTAGCTCTGGAGGGATTGGAGGCTTTTCCACATTCTCCCCCTTCCCCCCAAAAATAATTCCCCAGTCTCTAAATGGAGAGCCTGTATCTGCAATTGAGATGTGTGAAGTGTAAAAGATTTGGCAGAAGGGTAGAACAAGTGTAAATAAGAAATATATTTGAGAAAAATCATGATTTTTCTCATGAATATTCAGTGAATAGAAAAATAAGATAAATTCTTCAAATTATTGGGAATTATTTGGTCAACTCTGCTCCTTTGTAACTTGAAGTCTTTCTTGGAATTTAAGTGCTATCCTTTGCTTTAAAAATTTGTTATTTGCCAGTTAATGCAGAAGTTACAAGACACCAGGAACAAAGCAGCATTATTGTGCAACTGGTCAGATGCAAAGACGAATTAAATATGGCTATGCTAAAGGTAATTTTGTTGTTTAGGAAACTAAACTTAGGAAACAGTTCACTGTTCATCAAATGATATATTTCCTATGTGGCAGAAATAATACTGTGGGGACTAGATGATGTAGGGAACTGGAAATGAGTAAGAGTCTCTACTTTCTAGGTCACTGGTTCTAATGTGACCCAAGCAGTTAGTGGCTATAGGTAGGGTCCTACCAGTTTCGTGGCCGTGAAAAACATGTCATGGACTGTGAAATCAGCATTCCCCCATGAATCTGATTTCTCCTGCTGCTGGGAGCCCATGGCTCCTCGCTGCTATTCCAACCATGCTGGGAAGGGGCAGGAATTGTCCTTTTCTGCATGGCCACTGTTGTTGGGGAGATCTGACCTACAGAGGCAGTGCAGAAATGAGGGTGGGAGACCCTTACTTCCATGGAGCAGCAGCCCATGAACTGGGCTCCAGGTTTCCATTCCACACCCCACACCCCTGGCGGCTTCTGTCTCAGCACCAGGCATCAAGCTCGGGGCTTCCTCCTGGAATGGCTCTTGGCCGGCTGGGGGATTTCCCTTCCAGTGGTTACAGCTGGAGCAGACCCCGCTCTGGGCTTCTGCTCCCAATAGGAGCTGTAGGGGCAGCGCTTGGGCCAGAGGCAGCATGCAGAACCTACTGGCTGCCAGAGGGGGACATGCCAACTGCTTCCTCTCCTCCGCTGCTCCTGCCGCAGCTCTGGGCGCTGAGCTAGGGACTTCTTCCCCCGGCAGCTCCTCCCAAGGTTGGGGGCTTGTTCTCCTGCCAGCTTCAGTCAGGGCAGCCAGGGCTCAGGTCTTCTGTCCCCCATCCATTCCAGCTGGGGCAGCCTGGGCTTGGAGCTTCTGCCCCCACAGCCACTCCAGCTGGGGCCTGGGACAGTCCAGGCTCGAGGCTTCCTGGGCTCAAGGCTTCATCCCCACGGCTGCAGC
The DNA here is from genome assembly GCF_003597395.2 of Chelonoidis abingdonii. Taxonomy (NCBI): domain Eukaryota; kingdom Metazoa; phylum Chordata; order Testudines; family Testudinidae; genus Chelonoidis; species Chelonoidis abingdonii. Next base: position 89,300,969 of record NC_133769.1, read on the forward strand.
CCAGTCTCAGGTTGCCCAGGCTCAGGGCTTCTTCCTCTGTGGCTGCTGCTGGGGCTCAGGGTGACCAGGTAGGGGCTTCTTCTGGGGCTGGGGCATCTATCCCTGGCATGGACTGTCAGATAGGAGCCTCCTCTGTTTCAACAAAGAGATTTGGGACTAACTTGGACATGAGAACTGAGTACTCATTCACCTTTAGAGGTGGTCCCTGCAGAACATATCTGAGTTACTTTGATGGGATAATATACTGGATAAATAGACGTTAATTCTTCTGAATCTTTGACAAGGCATTTAAAAGAGAAGCATTCCATTTTCATTTTGTTGTGTAGTTTAAGAAACTACAGCTCCAGGGATATGACATAATAAAATAAAGATTTAAAACATTTTGAATAAACTTACTAGTGCTCTTGACAGGCATTAATGCTGCCTGTCTGAATTCAGCCAAATCAATGGAAAAGCTAAAAAAATAGATAGTGAGAGAGAGTATTCAGAGTAGCAGCCTTGTTAGTTTGTATCCGCAAAAAGAACAGGAGTACTTGTGGCACCTTAGAGACTAACAAATTTATTTCAGCATGAGCTTTCGTGAGCTACAGCTCACTTCTTCGGGTACATAGAATAGAACACACAGACAGGAGATATTTATACATACAGAGAACATGAAAAGGTGGAAGTGTGCATACTAACAGGAAGAGTCTAATCAATTGAGATGAGCTATCATCAGCAGGAGAAAAAAAACCTTTTGAAGTGATAATTGAGATGACCCATAGAAGGTGTGAGGAGAACTTAACATAGGGAAATAGATTCAATTCATGTAATGACCCAACCATTCCCAGTCTCTATTTAAGCCTGAGTTAATTGTATCTAATTTGCATATTAATTCGAGTTTAGCAGTCTCTCTTTGGAGTCTGTTTTTGAAGTTTTTTTGTTGCAAAATTGCCATCTTCAAGTCTGTCACCGAGTAGTTAGAATAAATGGACCCAAATCTGACATCAAGAATCCTAACATTCGAAAACCAGTGGGAGAACACTTCAACCTCTCTAACCACTCAGTGACAGACTTGAAGGTGGCAATTTTGAGGTCATTGTGGAGTTCTGCTTAAAAATGGATGGCATGACATGTTCCTATGACTTTTAACTAAACTCTTCCTAGAGTCCTGAGGTTGACAAGTTTTAGTTTAAAGTGAAATTTCTTTCTGATCTGTTTTTTCCATGGTTTCCTGCAGCTTTACTTAATGTGAATCTGAGGGCCTGCGAACTACTCAGGGACTTTCAGGATAGATACTGTACTCATTAATTATAATGAGGTTATATTTAGAAAATAATAGGTTTCTTTCTATATGAACAAATGCTCTTTTATTATTTTATTTACAGTTGAAAATTACTGAATCCTGAACTGTAACTATGATATAAAGTTAGGAATGAAAAATGTTTAACTGAATTATTTCTAGTTGTATTTTATTAAGATACACAGTACTATATCTTCTGGTGTACTGTGCTTAGAGTCATAAATTACGATATTACCAGTTTAGTATGCAGTGCTACTTCCTGTTCTTTGAGTTTAAAACCAGATTAAAATAATAATCTTGCTTACAGAAATAGTGCCTTGTATTCATGTTGGCCTATTTCAAAGTATGGGAAGTCCTGGACAATAACAGAGAACTTTTTAAGCAACTTTCTATTATTTGTATTATTTCTTGAAATTACATGATGTTGTGATGTTCTTCTCTTAGGGGATTTTATTGACAGAAACTGAAGAAAGGCTTAACTCTCTTGTAGCCAACATACAGAATGAATATGATGGGAAGATTTCTCACTGTTCTGCTGTAGAATTAGAGACTGTTATTGAGGCCAAGCTTCAGCTTGCAGTTATTTCTCAGCAGAGACATCAAACTGCTTTCAGGTAAATACCATCATAGCCAGAATACATTGCAGCTTTCTGAATGTAAGATTAAAAAAACAAAAAACAAAAAAAAACCAAACCCAAATAAACCCTACAATCCTCTTTGGTTTCAAAGATACTCATATATTTCAAACCTTGAAAGCTACTGGAAGTAACAACAATAATTGCCCGTCTATACCGAAAGAAGGACAGGAGACACTTGATATGATTTTAATTAGGCTGCAACTTTATTATTAGATGTTTGGAATTACCTGGCAGATAAAAGTGTACAGTGCAGGTAACTCCATGATCATCTCAATATCTACCTGGGGGTTTCCGCAAGTCTACCCCCATTTTTTCCATCCAGACCCCCCAGCCAACCCATTGCTGGGAGTTTATCACTCTCCAAGAAGTTGAGGCTTTTGCCTTTTGAGTTATAGTAGCCTGGAAATACTTTGCATCCTTCAGAGGGTATGTTTCTGTGCAATATCACAGAAAAGCATTAAGATTTCAGAAATGTGGTGAAAGATAGGAAGGCTGGAAAAATACATATAACTCATATGGTGTAACGACACGTGTGACACTGTTGCTTGGAACTCTGATTCAGTAGAAAGTTGGAGACAGCTGTTACAAGGAGCACATTCTCTGAAGGATGGGCCCTATGTTTGGCTCAAGAGCTTTTGTTAGAAAAGATTTTCCCACTAGATCAGTTACCCAAACATTTTTCTGTCCTGAAAATACCTTCATTCTTTTGACAAAATGTGGGATTTCCATCTATATCTGCAATTATTGGAGATTCGTTTTCAGTCATAAAATATCAGTGTAGCTGATAAGTCCTCTCTTTTTCAAAGAAGCGCTGTTTAATTAGAGTGTTGACAACACTCATATTTTTTCCTAACGCCCTAACTGCTAGAACGAGGTTGCACAAGAATCCCAGCTTTTATATTTTTTAAAAATGAAGTTTATTGCTCTTGTGGTTGCAAAGAAAATCTTGAAAATGTAACCCAAGAGCACCCTACAGTCTCAGAAACCAGAAGGCAAAGAAAAAAAGCCCATCATTTATTATTTTCAACCCAATCTCATGATGGTGGGGTGGGGGTTGGGATCGCTGACTGATGATTTTTGAATGCTTGGTGTTCACAGTACTGTGGTTAATAGAACACTGGGCCTTCGGTTGCATGTATGTGCTTCTCAGTGTGCCTGTTATAGCCCCTTTATATTAAAGGACAACTTCCAAATACCATGTGACTGCTTACTATGTAACGGAAGTCTCTTGATTCAATCTTGGAAAGAGAGAAGCCTCTCCACAGGGACTTGGCAAAAGCGTGAAGTATAGTTACAAAGGAGTACCAAGGAAAAAGGGTGTGTCCTCTCCTTTCCTAGTATACAGAAAGTGGTACAGCCTCTATTAACAGATTTTTCTTACTTTAAATATTTTGCATATGCTGTTTGTTTATAAAATTGACCCTGAGGAAAGAGATGTGAAACTGAACTTTAGAGTTTGGGTTTTATTTTAACTAACTTGGTTGGTGACTCTGCCCATTGGCTTTCACACTCTTATGTTTCTTTGTAGTGGGTTGTGTCTCCTTGTAGAAGGACTCTTCAGTATTCCCTCCCATTTAGTTGCATCTCCTGTAAATTCAGTATCAGAGGGGTAGCCGTGTTAGTCTGTATCCACAAAAACAACAAGGAGTCCGAAGGCACCTTAAAGACTAACAGGTTTATTTGGGCATAAGCTTTCTTGGGTAAAAACCCACTTCTGCATCTGAAGTGGGTTTTTTACCCACAGAAGCTTATGCCCCAATAAATCTGTTAGTCTGTAAGGTGCCACTGGACTCCTCGTTGTTTTTGTACATTCAATATATGCTATAGATACACTTTTTTGTATTAATTAAGCAAATTCTAGTCTATAACTGCTGGTTCACAATCTGAAATGGTCTAGACATCAGAAAGATTACATGAAAGCATAAAATGGTACATAATTTTTGTTGTTTAACAATATGTTCCCTATTAGTGCTGCTTTGGCTTTCTCTGCAATTCGACTTCTTCAGGATGCAAACATTTTTAGGAAGAATGTTCCACATATTCAGCTAAATATACAGCGAACAGAGTATCGAGTATGTACTGATACAGATTCTACTTTTTAAATTATTGTTTGCTTATATGGAAAGGCTTGCATCAAAATGTCAAATTAAGCACACTGCTGAACCTCTTTTAGAAATGCTAGTGCAGTGATTGCCACTAATGCATTTATCTACAGCTATTAAGCAGTGGTATCTGAGGTATTAAATTTACTTTTAGTCTGGTATATCTGATAACTCTGTATGGTTACTGTTAAATGTTGACTTTTAATTGCCATCATAATAGTTAATATGCTGTGGGAGAATTATAAATGCAAAAGTATAAAAATCCAGGATTTTCTTTTATACTGTAAAATATAGATTTGAACTTCAAACCTCTTCACACACTTTTGGATGCTATATAATAAATACGTGATTAACTTTACTATATGTAAATTGTATGAGCAAATGTATTGAGTGAGAGCATTTCACTATAAAGCCTGACAGAGAAGTACACATCACCACTCAGATCTAAAATTAGTAAAGTGTCTGATCAGTTCTGCTAATTCTCAGTACTTGTCTAAGGATTGACAGAACTTTGACTGAGGTCTTTTATTATCTTGACAGTCCAACATATTGTAGCGCCAGCAGTGACAATTAAAATGTATGATGGACTGCAGTAATTGTTAAGGCTCTCAACATAAAATATCTTTAAAGGAAACTGATTTCTAAGGTCAGAATCCAGCCTTGTAGCTAATTTTCATCATTGGTTGCAAACATGCAAGCCATTTATTTTGAATGGTTGTTACTAAAAGCAGAATGTGAGCTGAAGTATATAATTGTGATACTGACTAAACGACAAACTCTGGCCATGCTCATCTCTTGTGTTCTGATGACACAAGCTATTGATATCTGGGCTGCAGAACCCTGTCTCAGAAAACCTTCTTGTAATGGATTAGAGGTGGTATAGAAGGTTCGCTTGGGAGCCTGAACTCTCTGTGGTAGGTTTTGTTTTGGAAGACAACTGCTTGAGGTGCCCTAGACATTTGAAATGATAGAATTAGTCTCAGTGGAGTAGTGGGCAGAGTGCGGATGAGGTGATCAAAAGCGTATAACAAATGCTCTTTATCACATGGTCCTTGAAATTATCATGTGCTCATCGTCGGCACATATTCTACACATATTAAATATTTATTTGTTCTCACATTACCATAGTTTAATTTTCATTGTAGATTTCATTATTTCATCGGGTTTTAACTTAATAAATCATAAATTGACATCTGTAATAAAAGTGGCTGAGCCAAACTGAATAAACTTTTAAGTATAACTATGCTATTTTTAAAATATTTATATTTTGATTTATATTATACTAACAAATACTTAAACTTAACGCTGCCTTGTTTGTGTTAAAGTAGTTTATTCACAGAATAACTTTTTTATTGATTTTGGAAATATGACCAGGATTCTTATATAGACAGTACTCAGCTGCCTTGCAATGTAATAGCACGAGAACATATGAACATACGTCTGTGGCTGAGATGTCGCATGGCATTAGTGACTGCACTAACAGCACAGATCCGTGGCATTGGTGATATGAAAGGTACTTGTCTTTGCTTTAGTGCTTTAGATTGGGAAGGGACCATATGTTCTTGGGTGTCTGTATAGTGCCCACCATAATGGTCCTCTTATCCCAATCTCTACTACAGTACAAATAATAAAAACATTAATGTTAGAACTATCAGTAAACAACTGTTTATAGTGAATTTAGACAATACAGCCAAGAAAATATTCTATTGCTGAATTTGGTCTTTCACTGTAGTTTATAAAGTATAAGCCATTAAATCAAAGAAGGCTCATTTAATGCTCATTACTTTCTGAAAAATCAAGTACATAATAAAAAAAATTGATGTGCTTTAAAGCAATTAAATTAAATAATCACACTTAATTTTTAAAATTTATTGCTGCTACATATCTCTATTTTGAACAAACCTCAAATACTCCTTTGGTGTGCTGACTTTATATGTCTCCCATAAATGGAAATGTTCTGTTCTCATTTCTTGTATTTCCAAGCATTTGAGCATGACAGTATAAAAATACTTTATGCCACTAATTTCACAAAATTGCTAGGGAATTTTTTTTGTACATAAGATTGTTAGTTAATATTTCATCAGTTACACAATTAGGTACTGGTGTTAACTATATTGCATTGTGTATAAATGTACAAATTAAAATATGTGTTAACGTTATGTATTTATAATTTATATACAATTATGTGTTCTACTTCTACTCTGAAAGGTGACTGTAAAACAGGAACATTTATTGTGTCTCATTGATTCCAGACTGAATTTTTTTAGTTGTGAACTGAGCTGATGTTTTTCCTACTTGAAGTCCTACAAGCTTAACAAGGGCTCTGAAGCTGTGGTCTTTCTGGCGTGAGTATCATCTGTACTCACATAGACTGGCAGGCCAACTCTGCTCTAAATTGCATCTGTGCAGCCCCTATGAAGGTTAACTGAGTTTCAAAGTTGTAACTGACAGAAGATTTTGAAGACAATAGTGGAGTTGAGCAATTACAATAGTGTAGTTGGAGAGTATCATCAGGCTTGCAGAATCTTCATTACTTGTGTTGATGCCTCAGAAGAAAAGAACCCAATTTGTGTGTGCTGGCAATGCTGACAATTTGAAAATAAATTTTTTCTTGGAGATTGAACACATTTGATATAGAAATCATTGAAACACAATAAACATGGAAGCCCATTATATCACTTTTATAGTCATTTTTCAGAGTGGATGCAACCTTTAAGTGTGTAAGAGAAAGGTATTGTAAAATCATTTTTAATCTTATTTTTATTATTAATTCCCTGCTTTCTTTTAGAAAATGACATGACTGATTGCTCAAGTCTAATAAATGAAGTAATAATAGAAGCAGAGGCCTTCAGTGACATTGAGACACAGGCTGAAGTGATGGTGCAAGCAGTTATACTGGACCTGCAAGAAAGGCGCCCTGTGACTGGCATTAAGCTTCTTCTGCAGGTTTGAATGCAAGCAAAGAACAGTTGTTAATTTTTTTGTTTTTTGCCAAATAAAACTGCTGTCAGGACAAAATAATCCTGAAATAGTTAAGACCTCTTAGATAATGTGAATATAAACATACTTTTTCATTTTATCTGTGTCTTTATAAACAAACAATGACATTGGTTAAATTGGTTTATTTTATCTGTGTTTAAATAGGATATAATCAATTTATTCCAAGAAAAGCCATTTATTTCCCCTGTGGCTTCTTTAACACTAGTGAAATGTCTGCTTCTGCTGGCAGACATATTGACAACACAAACGGATGAGGACACAGAGCATCACTCTTCTGCAATCGAACGATTAAACTTGTTAATTCTGGCTCACAAATTTACTATTAAACAGGTGAGGGTAGGTTGGTGATTTATGTTAGTTTCATGCGATTTGCAAACTCCTCATACTCTTCTCGTTTGTGACATACTCCGGAAGCTATTTTAGCAACTCATTTGAAAAGAAAGGGGACATATAATCCAATTTCCCTCAGATCATACAATGTACAGAATTTGCTCTTTTTACCAAATTCCTAGAGATTCATCAAGGGTTAGATGCAGACATAGATAATCTGTACTTTGAATACTATCCAGTGTCATTTTGAAATGGATAAGCACTTAAACACCCAAATCCTTATTTGGGTACTGAAATAAATGGCCTGATTTTCAAGGATGTTGAGTACCCATAGCTCTCATTGAAGTCAAAGAGTGCTCCACATCTCTGAAAATCTGGCCATCTCATTAGATATCTAATTACAGATTTAGGTGCCTAACTTTTAGCACCCCAGTTTGAGAATTTTAGCTTTAGTTCTTAACTTGAGAATCACTCAAATCAGAAATCAAGTATAAAATAGTTAGTATTTATAGATATTCACAAAAATAAACTGTGAAGTGGTGTAAATAAAGTGATTTTACATAAGAGTTTAAGCATAAATACAGTTAAAATTCATCTAAAGGCATAAAACTTGTAAAAGAAGTTTATAGCAATATGCTATTTCCTTCTTTTATTTGGAAGTAGACATGCCCTTCTTCATTTTCTGCTCACTCCTGATACTGGCTCACAAAAGAAGCTTTCAGATGAAATTCTCTCCTTCCTTGAGTGTAGACATGCAGAGTCTTAAACTATTAAATTGTTATGTCCCCAAACCTAGATGATCAAGAATGAAATGGACCATTCTATCCTCTTAGAACTGCAGTTCCCAATTGCCTTGTCTCCCCCTATGTCAACAGTGCTTGCAGTTTTGGCACATGAATTTATATTATTGTGAGACAGTCTCTCATTGGCTTCAAGATCTTTTCTCAGATCTGACAGTAACAGCATTCCATCTCCGGAACTAAGATGTCAGAGGTTCTGTTTTTTGATGACTTTCTGGTGTGAGGGAATTTTTCTTCTGGAGCCCTTATCCTGAGACTTGTAAACCAGATCATGAGCTTGTTGATCTTGTGTCTGTCCCATCTGCGATACAATTTGAAGTCCCAACTTAGAGGAACTTTCTTCTCAATGGAGAGGACACTCAGTGTTAATTCAGCAGTTCAGGAATATTAAGCCCTTTTTCAGTGCTCTTTCATAAGACATAATGAAGTCAGTCAGTGGGGCTTTAATCTGTGAGGGCAGACCTTGTATACATTCAAAGGGCGGAATTGCAGCCTGGATGTATATAAAATGGATCATTTGGATTATATTGTTGTGTATAATTATCTTTGTAAAATAAATTTCTACTAGATTTTTACCCTTGGAGAACCAATCGAACAGTGTACAGAAGACCCTGCATTGACAAGTCCACTGGTTCCTTTGAAAAATAATTACTTGCCAGCTATTAATTTACTGGCAAAAGTCAAAATGAGAATTGGTAAGAAAAATCAAGTACATTGTTGCAGTAATGTGTCTGATGAATAGTTGAAAACTAATATCAGATTAACTGAAATAGTACCAGAAGTGTATGAATTACATCAATTTTTCATTAAGTAATGGTAAAAATGTAAGGAAAATTTTTCCTTCTGAAATCTTCAGTAGATGGATACAGTCATTGCAAATAGCAAAACAGCTATACAGACAAGTTAAAACTATTACAACAAACATAAACATTTTAAAAATATGATTTTTATATAAACATTATAGTTATAATGTACGTTACTATATTCCATATAATTTGCATTCACGTATTGTGACAGACCCAGACCAGTGGGGTACAGGAGTCTAGTAGAGGGCAAATATACTGGTCACTGGCTGAGTAGTTTTCTGTTCCCTGAGTGACCAGAGCAGGGGCTGCACTAGAACCAATTCAGGCAGACAAGCTGATTAAAACACGTGCAGCCAATCAAGGCAGGCTAATCAGGGCACTTGGGTTTAAAAAGGAGCTCACTCCAGTCAGGGAGGGGGGAGCCAGAGGAGAGGAAGTGTGTGAGAGGAGCTGGGAGCAAGAAGCACAAGGAGCTGAGAGTGAGAGGGTGTGCTGCTGGAGGACTAAGGAGTACAAGCATTATCAAACACCAGGAGGAAGATCCTGTGGTGAGGATAAAGAAGGTGTTTGGAGGAGGCCATGGGGAAGTAGCCCAGGGAATTGTAGCTGTCGTGCAGCTGTTACAGGAGGTACTGTAGACAGCTGCAATCCACAGGGCCCTGGGCTGGAACCCGGAGTAAAGGGCGGGCCTAGGTTCCCCCCAAACCTCCCAACTCCTGATCAGACTCAGGAGGAGTTGACCCAGACTGTGGGGAAGATCACTGAGGTGAGCAAATCTGCCAATAAGTGCAGGACCCACCAAGGTAGAGAAGGAACTTTGTCACAGTATCCATTTATTTTGCTTTTCTGAGTGTTATGTATATAGGGTGACCAGATGTCCCGATTTTATAGGGACAGTCCTGATTTTTTGATCTTTTTCTTATATAAGCTCCTATTACCCCCCACTCCCGTCCCAATTTTTCACATTTGCTGTCTGGTCACCCTATATATATATACAACTGCCACGTGCAGTGTGTAGTTTTAAATTAATAACTTTCATTCTTTCCAAGTAGAAGTTAACAATACCATGCTGAGTGCCAAACACAGCATTTATTCTCTGAGAATTGCCCATATATATTCCAACTCCCTAATGTATGGATCCCATGGGGAGCCATCTCAGAGAACAGTTTTTATGGTAACTAAACATTTAAAAAAAAATAGGAGATAATCTGGGCCAATAGTCCTCTCAATAAAATAAGGTATAATGTTTAATGCTGCGTATGAGCTATTAATGAACAAATACATTGTGTTCCATTTGGCCAGTGTAAATAGCAGTGCGTGATATTTTTTGGCAAATTACTTGGAAATGTACTGAATATTCTCAGAAAAAAAGCTTTAAACTCTGTTTGAGGTTTAAATTAAATTAAATCATTTCTGGACCTTTGTTAGTAAAAAGCCAAATGTTTAAAAAGTCAGGACATTCATAGCTAAAGTTACACAGTATTAATCTTGTCTGCATATTCCCTCCTGCCAATTGTCTTTTGATGTTGCCCACCGCTGGTGTAGTATCTGAAGCATGGTAGATTATAGATATCCATATATAGGACAAGGCAGATTGGTCTCTTTGGCTCACAAAGATGGCTATGATATAGTTAGGGTCCCACCAAATTCACAGTCCATTTTGGTCAATTTTACGGTTATAGGATTTTAAAAATCATAAAATTTCGTGATTTCAGATCAAGAAATTTCAGATTTAACTGTGTTGTAGCTGGGGTCCTGACTCAAAAGGGGGATGTGGGGAAGCTGCAAGGTTATTATAGGAGGGTGGCATTATTGCCACTCTTACTTCTGCACTGCTAGTGATGGCAGTGCTGTCTTCAGAGCTGGGTAGCCAGAGAATGGTGGCTTCTGGCCAAGAGCCCAGCTCTGAAGGCAGTACTGCTGCCAGCAGCAGCACAGAAGTAAGGATGGCATGGTATGGTATTGCCACCCTTACTTCTGTGCTGCTGCCTTCAGAGTTGGGTGGCTGGAGAGTGGTGGTTGCTGGCCAGGGGCCCAGGTCTGAAGGCAGCACAGAAGTACGGTGGCAATACTGTGACCGCACCCCACACACAATAGCCATGGGGGTGAGGGAAAAGATGCAATATCATGTTTCAAATGGTATTTGATCGTTCAGCTGCCCATATGTGTTGTGGGACATTGTATGTAGATCTGACTCTACAGTATGGTAATTACAGTGTGAACTGGAACCAAGATCGTATAACTTTAATAATGATATAATCCCAGTAGCTCCAATTCTTTTCTTTCTCTTCATAAAAGTTGTATTCCCAAAGGTGCTTATACAAATGTTTAAAACATACAAAAATAAAGAGAAGAGTTCCAAATACAGTGACTTACCATCCATATAATTCCAGTTCACACAATATAAATCACCCAGGAAAATGATGACTCCATTTGGTCAGTTTTTACCTTTCAATCTAAAACTTTTAGGAAAAGCCTAGGAGAATAGATAAGCTTTGCAGAGTTCCATGGAAAATTTCGAAGAAGCCTCTAGATCTGAAGGGTGCAAAAGTTGCTTTGACATTTGGAGATTCCTGGCAGTGTTCGTTTTATATAGAATCTGAAAGTTCAAGTGAAAATAGGGAATGATTCACTGCCAGTCCTTCTAAATGTCCTCTGCAAGATCTGGTTCCTGTGGCCCACATGAACTGAGCCACACAGGATGGTTTGTTTACATCATATTGTGCTGAAACATCTTCACGATCTCTCAGCTCCGTAGTACATCACTAAAAATATTTGCACCATTTCGATTTTTGGAGTTTAGTACTGTAAAATAATTCTCGTTGCCAGGAAGTTATTTCCTTTTTACAGTATTGTGTTTTTTGATAATTTACCAAAGCCTGCCTAAAATGTTTTCTTTTCAGCACATGCATTAGCGCAAGAAGTAGCTTCCTCATCTAAAAGAGAGAACCCATTAGAATGGTTACCAGCTCTCAGTCACTTAGAAACAGCATTGGACCTTTGTAGGACATCCGCAACCAGAGAATTAGATTTGGAAGCGGAAATTCTTTTTCAGAAAGGTAAGCAAAATCTTGGTTGTGTGACATGACTATCTTTCCAGCATATTCTTATACCTGCAGGATGCCTTAAAAGGGATACATGCTCCTGACATTTCCCACATTGACAGACTGACTAAAACTATCTCTACTGCATTTAATTATACTTGAATATATTTAACAAGAGTACAGTATATAATGACATTTCAGAAATACAAGAGGAGTTTCATAGACTCATAGAACTGGAAGGGACCTCAAGATGTCTTCTAGTCCAGTCCTCTGAACTAAGGCAGGACTAAATATTATCTAGACAATCCCTGACAGGTGTTTGTCTAATCTGTTATTAAAAACCTTCAGATATGGAGATTCTACAACCTTTCTGGGCAATATATTCCAGTGCTTAAGTACCATGACAGGAAGTTTTTCCTAATGTTCAACCTAAACTTCCTTTGCTGCAATTTAAGCCCATTGTTTCTTGTCCTGTCCTCAAAGGTTAACAAGAACAATTTTTCTCCCTCCTCCTTGTAACAACCTTTTATGTATTTGAAAACTGTTATCATATCCCCCCTCAGTTCTCTTTTCCAGACTAAACAAATCCAATTTTTTCAATCTTTCCTCATTGGTCATATTTTCTAAGCCTTTAATCACTTTTGTTGCTCTCCTCTTTACTTTCTCCAATTTGTCCATATCTTTCTTGAAATGTGGCACCCAGAACTGGACACAATACTTCAGTTGAGGCTTTGTCAGTGAAGTGGACGAATTACTTCTGGTGTCTTGCTTGCAATGCTCCTGTTAATACATCTCAGAATGATGTTTGCGCGCTTTTTTTTTTTTTTTTTTGCAACAGTGTTATACTGTTCACTCATATGTAGTTTCTGATCCACTATGCCCCCTAGATCTCTTATCACAGTACTTCTTCCTAAGCAGTCATTTCTCATTTTGTATGTGTGCGATTGATTGTTCCTTCCTAATTGGAATACTTCTCATTTGTCCATATTGAATTTCATCCTATTTACTTCTGACTATTCTCCATTTTACCTAGATTGTTTTGAATTTTAATCCTATCCTCCAAAGAATTTGCAATTCCTCCCAGCTTGGTGTTATCCGCAAACTTTATACGCATTCTCTATTTGCCATTATCTAAATAGCAGCAAAGAGTCCTGTGGCATGTTATAGACTAACAGACATATTGGAGCATGAGCTTTCGTGGGTGAATATCCACTTCGTCGGATGCACTCTTTGCCGCTTTTACAGATCCAGACTAACGTGGCGGCTACTCTGATATTATCTAAATAGTTGATGAAGATATTGAACAGAACTGGACCCATGACCAATCCCTTCAAGACCCTACTCAATATGCCCTTTCAGCTTGACTGGGAACTACTGATAACTACTCTCTAGAAATGGTTTTGCAACCAGTTATTCACCCACCTTATAGTAGCTCCATCTAGGTTGTATTTCCCTGGTTTGTTTATGAGAAAGTTATGTGAGGCAATTTCAAAAGCCTTACTAAAGTCAAAATATATCACATCTACTGCTTCGCCTCCATCCACAAGTCTTGTTACCTTGTCACAGAAACTTATTAGGTTGGCTTGACACATTTGTTTTTGACAAATCCATGCTAATTATTACTTATCACCTTATTATCTTCTAGGTGTTTGCAAATTGCTCTCTTAATTGTTTGCTCCATTATCTTTCCACATACTGAAGTTAAGCTAACAGGTCTGTAATTCCCTGGGTTGTCCTTATTTCCCTTTTTATAGATTGGCACTATATTTGCTATTTTGCAGTCCTCTGGAATCTCTCCTGTCTTCCATGATTTTTTGAATATAATTGTTTGTTCACCTATCTAGTTTATCAGAGAGTAAGGGGAACAATCAAGAGAGTAAAGATGTTGCAGAGATGCTAAATGACTTATTTGCATCAGTCTACAGTAAAGAAAATGAGAGGATTGCGACAAATTTTAAAATACTATGGAATTAAATAACAGTATCCCATTAAATTCATTGCAGTAGGGTTCAAAGTCATATATATTAGAAAGAACAATCTGAAATATTGACATGCATTATTGGATTCTAATGACATCTAGGTGTCACTGTATTTCCAAAGTTGATTACTGTAACTATTCAACGTATTTCAATACAGGGTAATACTTCAGTTCGGAATAACTTGTCATACTGAAATCATACATTATATTTAAAAGCATACTGAAAAAAAGAAACTGAATATGTGCCCATTACTTGCTTATCAGCAGGAGAAAAGGAAAGGCAACATGTTATCTGAGTTTCCTGCAGGAAAAAGCAATTTGAGTCTTGCAGAGAAAAGAATAAAATCATGCAAAACTTCTTTGTGTTTCTTTCTTAGGTAAGGTAGAGCGCCAGATTATTGAAGCAGGTAACAATAAGTCACCACGAGCTGCTGAAACCCTACTGGAAGCCATAAAAGTGAGCCAGAGAAATGATCAAAACTTTGGGTAAGGAACTGTGAATATAAGTTTTCAAAATACTTCCTCACTTTAGGTACATGCCACTATGTAGTGTTTGGCTTTATTCTGGGACTTTGTGTGAGGCTTTTTTTAATAAAGGACAGGCTTCTTTCCCTCTTTGTGGAGAGATTTTGTCTATTCCAAGATAAAAGAAATATTGATATAGTTTCTTATGTAATGTAAATGTTGCAGGAGTTTAAAATATACATTTCCTTACACACTGAAATAACCAACACATAAGTATTATGTTAGATAAAAGTTAGTTTTCAGTTCTATTTTGGAACATGTACCCTCAGTTTCAGCTCCAGGAACAAAAAGTGCTAAGTTTAAGTTGATGGTTTTATTTCATTTTAAAAAACATGAATTGCAGTCCACATCCAAGGGATAGAAAACTAGAAACTGTAGCAGGCAGTGCAGCTGGCCACTCAGCAACAACAGCAGGACTAGTGACTCTACAGTGAATGTTAGAAGTCAACCAACATCAATATGAGCAGCAACAGGAAGAGCAGAGGAAGAATGGGGTGGCCAGGAGCTTCTCCTGAAATGGCTGCTGGAGGGGTCCAGTGCCAGTGTCAGAACTGACTGAGGCTGCATGAACCAATTCAGACCTCAGACTGGCCAAATCGGGCCCAGGTGATGACTTTGCAGACTGTTTGATTACAATAGAGAGAGTAACAGTGGCAGCGGAGTGGATATGAATATCTAGGGGGAGCTCAGGCCATCTACCAAGGTCTCAGTGAGGATGCCTGACATCATAGCATAATAAAGACTATTGTCTTGAACTATCACCTTCGCTCCTGATCTGAACCCTATTATTGCCCAAGGGATCTTCCTCAAGCACCTGGAAGTCCATTCCAGAGCTTGAGAGTCCTAAAGAACTTTCCAGACCATGACCTCAAGAGCAGCTTGGCCTGAATATGTGGGAAAGGGCAGCTGTATGAGGGATCCCAGGGGGAGTAGGTGAGGACTAGGTGCCTGTAGCCTGGTAAGTTAAAAGAGCTAGCAGACAGAAACAATCGAAAGGACAGATGGAGCTGGAGAAGAGCAAATGTGCCTTGGAACAGAAATAAGAACAGTGTTCCTTGGTGTTAATTGCCAGCAAAGCGCAGGCAATAGACTGGAAGGATCTAGAGGTCTGAATTGATTCAGGCGGTGAGGACCAGGATGAGCAGCTCTGGGATACTGGAAATCAAGACTGTTAATTTCTATTCCTGACTCAGGGAGCAGATTGTGGTCTCGTGATTACATACAGTATAGCCAAATATAGTAATGCCCCTGATTGGGTTCTCTGTACGGACAAAATTGGGGTGCTCTGCATTTAAAAACATGACCCTCTACCACTTGAGGCAAAGAATCAGAACTCTGAGCACAGAAGCAGCAGCAGAGTCATAAACCTTTATATGTGGCTTACCTTCTAGAACAGGGGCAGGCACTCTTTTTGGCCTGAGGGCTGCATCGGGTTTCCAAAATTGTATGGAGGGCTGGTTAGCAGAGGCTGTGCCTCCCCAAACAGCCAGACGTGGCTTGGCCCTGCCCCCTATGCGACCCCTCCTGCTTCTCGCTCCCTGACGGCCCCCCACCCCGGGACCCCTGCCCCGTTCAACCACCCCTTCTCCCTGTCCCCTGACCACCCCCAGAACCCCCACCCTTGACTGCCCCCTGCCACACCATCCAACCCTTCCTCTCATTCCTGACTGCCCCCACCCAGGACCCCTGTCCCATCCAATCACCCCTTCTCCCTGACCGCTCCCAGAACCCCTGCCCCTGACTGCTCCCCTGGGATCCTGCCCCATTCAACATCCTGTTCCCCGACATCTGACTGCCCCAACCCCTATCCACATCCCTACCCCCTGACCACCACTCTGAACTCCCCTGCCCTCTATCCAACCCCCTCGCTCCCTGCCCCCTTATTGCACTGCCTGGAGCACTGGTTGCTGGCGGTGCTACAGCTGTGCCACCCAGAGCACCAGGACAGGCAGCCGCACTGCCCAGCTGGTGCCAGCCATGCCACCGCGCAGCACAGAGCACTGGGTTAGTCTGGGATCTGCAGCTGCGCTGCCCCAGGAGCTCGCAGCCTCGCCACTCAGAGCACTGTGCCGGTGTTGGAGTGAGCTGAGGCTGTGGGGGGGAGGGGATGGGGGCTAGCCTCCCAGGGCAGGAGCTCAGGGGCCAGGCAGGAGGGTCCCGCAGGCTGGATGTGGCCCATGGGCCGTAGTTTGCCCACCTCTTTTCTAGAGGGTGACACAGTGCCATACTCTGTTCGTGTAGGTTTCACAAGCATCTAATGTGCCATGTTCCTTCTGAAAGAATGTGTGGCGAAGTAGATGAAACATAGTTCTGTATTAGAGACCTGGCTTCTGTTCTGGATTGTACCTGAAGTGACCTTGTGAAGCTCTTAGTTATCTTATCTGTGAAACTGGTTAATGAGAGGCATTCCCCACAATGTAAAATGTTGGCTCAGAATAAGAACTGTGATGTGTACAGAAATATTGACAACAGTTTTGAAGAGCTGGGTCTAGAACTCATGATCTTTGATGTTGTTGTTTAGTTCACCTTTCCTTAGTCTACACAGCAGTGTGTTGGAATGTCTCTCTCTTTCTCTCATTTTGCTTCACAAGAATCATGTCCCTGCTGGAACTTATCACAATGAATCTGTGAATTGGCAACAGTTCAGCATGTGATTGTGTTTGGAAAGAGGACTGCATAGTCAGGAGACTGTTTCACATAGGAAGAGTCCTGAGTGGAAGGAGGACCTAGAGAGAGCCAAATAGGAAGCCTGGAAAAATTACAGAGACCTACAGGGAGCAGGAATATTAAGGAATCTCTCCAGCCATAGAGTCTTGGCCCACAATTATAAGGACATGTAGGAAATGTCCCAGAGACAAAGTGAAGAGGACACCCTGCTTGAAAGTTTAGGATCTCAGGGTCAGATCTGAGTTGAGAGGGATTATGTTTCCCTGTACCTCCGCTGAGCCCAGTGCGGGGCTGAAGGCGCTATTTTGCTTTGTCTAGGAATGTTTTGTTTATTCCTGGAAGGGGAAGGACCTTTTGTCATAAGGTATATTTCCCAAATCTGAACCTTAGCGTCCAAAATTTGAGTACCTGCATGAAACCTCTAAGCTTAATTACCAGCTTAGATCTGATAGCCTGCCACCACCCAAAAATATAGTGTTTTGGGGCATTCTGACCTCCCCAACCTTCCCTGGGGACCCCAAGAACCCAAATCCCTTGGATTCTTAAAACAAGGAGAAATAAACCATTCCCCCCCCCCCCCCCCAGACTTTCCCTGAGAGAGACAGTATTCCTGGCACAGAGAGAAATTAGCCTCTCTCTCCCCCTTCCCTCCTCCCCCACCAGTCCTGGTGTTTACACCCACTCTCCTGGGATAAAACAAGGGAAACAAGGAAAGATCAATCAGGTTCTCTAAAAGAAATCTTTTAATAAAAGAAAGGAAAAAGTAAAGAATTATCTCTGTAACTTCAAGATGTAAATATTACAGGGTCCTATAGTTTACAGACAAAGGAAGAAACCCTTCCTCCAGTACCAATACAAATCAAAATATTCCCAGCAACTACACATATAAAAGTTAACCAGCCAGATCCACATGTGCAAATAGAGTAAAACAAACAATTAAAAAGCCTAAATCGCCTGTTCTACTTACTATTTGAACAGAACTTTAGAGAGCCTGTAGTAATGTCTGGTCCCTCTCATACCCCCGAGAAAAGACACACACACAGAACAAAGGACCCACACCCGAAACTTCCCTCCACACAGGGTTGAAAGTATCTTGTCTCCTGATTGGTCCTCTGGTCAGGTGTTTAGTTCCCTGTTTGTTAACCCTTTACAGGTGAAAGAGACAGTAACCCTTAGCTATCTGTTTATGACACCTTTGTATAGGTTTGGCTGGAGAGCTATACCCCAAATCAACCATCCACAAGAGAGAAACTGAGGCAGTGGACATGTGACCTAACATTGAAGCATTAGACTGTGCTTATAGGAACATATACACATTGTGTACATAGAACCAGATCAGTTTGAGAAAAACAGTTTTTGTTTACCAAGTGGTTGTTTGCGTGTTACACAAAATACGTTTTGCATGTTCCTAAATAGTTATGCCATTTGTTAGGTTTTCTTGCTTGGTATGGTATGCCTTTCGTGCTTGAAGTCTTTATATCAGGACTGGATATTTTTCTAAAAGATCTACTATAGCTCAAATAGGAGTTATGGACTGAATATAGCAATCACTGGAGTTCTACACCCTGTATTATGCAAAAGTTCAGACTGGATAATCATAATAGTCCCTTCTGGCCTTAAAATCAATGCATCTGTGTGTTCATTTTTGCAGGCTGATAAGGAAATCCTACCTGGAGATAGCACTGTTATATCTCCATTTGGCTACATATAAGGAAGAGGCTTCACAAACTGTTAAGATAGAGGCATCCAAAACAAAGGTACATCCTCCTTTTTTTAGATCATAACCTCCTCAGAGCATGGACCATATCTTCTTTTAGCATATTGTAGACACTACCACAATATATTACAAATAAATAATACTAACATAAAGTACAGCAGTAGGATTCTAATTTAGTTAATTTGGTTTATGCTATTTTTTGCAATGTTAATGTATGTAAAAATGGTTTAAAATAAACAGGAAAACATTGAGGTCAGAAGAATAACCCCAAAATTGTGGCTTAGTTTCAGATTCTGTACTAATGAATTTGTGGTTCTCAAACAAAGTATCATTATAAACTGAACTTCAAACATTTTTGAGACTGCTGTTACTCAGTATATTGTTGTTTGTGGAGTGTTTTACAGCTGGAGATGAGGGACAATACTGCAGACACAAAAGACTAGTGTACTGCAAGGTACAGTTGCAAGCACTAGACCATCAGGGAAATACAGGTCAATGGGTAAGGAAAAAAGAGGTAGTACAAAGGCGTCGCTTAAAACTCAGAGACAATGTTTACTGACAAAAATGGGAAAAGCTGTATACAAGAACTAGGTGAGAGAGAGGGATCATGATGTGCCTTCAAAAATACAAAACTATAGTGGAGACCCATTTATATCATTTAGGTGGTTTTAAAAATACATCTGTACTTTTCACAAATGTTGTTGATTTCTGTAACTTAACTACCATGACTCCTCCAGGACCTGCTCCCCACCAACTATGTATTTCCATGGCAAACCTACCAACCTAATTATGAACTGTTGCTAAATTTTAGACTACTCCTAAAGAACACTTGGCTTCTACTGAGAGAATACCCAATATAACTGAAGTGTACAGAGCACAGGCCTGGATTGCAGTCAGAGCAGCTACACAGGTTGGTGTGATATTTGGGGGAGATTTTTTGTGCTTGATTCTATCTTTGGGTATGACTACACAGCAAAAAAAAATAAATCCTGTGGCAATGAATCACACACCCTGGGTCAGTTGACTCAGGCTCTGTGATAAATGAAGAGGAGTGAGTAGCTCCCATTTATGGACACCCAGCCAGCCAGTAGCTATAAAATCTCTCTTAGTAGCTGTTCTCTAATTGCTCTACCTCTAAAGGGTTAAAAAGTCTCACTGCTATGCATACGTAAAAGGAAGTGAGTGGGCACCTGGCCAAAAGAGCCAATGGGAAGGCTAGAACTTCAAAAAATTGAAACAATCCCCTTTTGTCTGTCTGTGGTTGTTCTCCCGAAGAGAAGGGACAGAGCAACTATGCAGTAAGAAGCTTGGGCCAGGTAGGAAAAATCCTCAGTATCATACCTAGAAACTACTCATTTGAAACCCCAGATATGTAAGTAGATCAAGAAATGTCTAGGAAGAGTCAATTAGGTTTCTCTCTGGATTCCTCTGTGCTAACCCCAGGTGCTTTTTGTTTTGCTTGTAACCTTTAAGCTGGACCTCAAGAAAGCTATTCTTGATGCTTAATCTTGTAGCTGATTTTTTTTAAAATCTAGCAAATGCCTAAGTTCCCAGATGTATTTTCTTTCTTTTTTTATTAATAATATTTACCTTTTTTTTTTAGAACAGAATTGAATTTGTGTGTCTTGAAAGGTTTGTGCACATGTTGTTGTTTAATTAGCTGGTGATGACAGCTGATTTCTTTTTTTTTTTCTTTCTTTCTCAGCTCTTCCCTGGGGGAGGTGGGGGGGTGGTGGAAAGGACTTGAGGGTACCCCACAGGGAGGAATTCAAGTGCGCCTTTCTGGGTTCTCAAAGGGGTTCTGCACTTGAGTGGTGGCAGCATCTACCCATCCAAGGTCAGAGAGAAGCTGTAACCGTGGGAGTTTAATACAAGCCTGGAGTGGCCAGTATTAATTTTAGAATCCTTGTGGGCCATCATCTTCAGCACTCAAAGTGCCAGAGTGGGGAATCAGCCTTGACAGGCTTGCATTGCTGGACTAAAAATAGCAGTGTAGGTGTTCAGACTCAGGCTAGAGCCTGGACTCTGAGGCCCACCCCATTGCCAGGTTTCAAACCTCGGACTCCGGCCTGAGCCCAAACATCTACACTGCTATAGCCTCACAGCTCAAAACCCATGAGCCCGAGTCAGTTGACAGGAGCTCTGAGACTTGCTGCCTCAGGGTTTTTTTTGCTGTGTAAACATACTCTATATTCTACTCCTACCAGCTGTGCAGACAACACAAAGCAGGAGGGACAAGAATTAAAATTCATTGGGACTTCTGCCAGGCATGTTATTTGGTATACTTAAAATGAAAAGCATTGCTCATACAGCGTTCATCTCTCCTGGCCATTATCTGACACAGATAGCTTTTACTTTGATACAATGCACACCTAGGAATTAAGGGCCTTATATGTATGCATACACATTTGACATGTGGGCAGACATCAGTGGCATCCAGGTGAGGATGTCTGATTTGAAATCACTTGTGTAATAATTAAGTTGTCAACAGTAATTATCTATTTAAGTGAGAGATGTACTGTATGTCAGAGAGAAATGGAAGATTTTCCCAGTCACCTCTCATGTTGGGTGCTTAATTTATTGTAGTCTATTTTCTAGTCTCAATATATGTATACATGTTACAGTGACCTGATTCTGACTAAATTAAATGTTAATTTTAGGTCAGTGAAGCTATGCTTGCTTCTCAGCTATTAATTGGAAAGAAGGGTGTTAAAGGCCACCAGGTGAAAGCCATAACAGAACAGAACATCCCAGAATTTGCTTCTATGGACCTTCTTGCTTCATACAAAGATTTTTTGTCTGGTATTATTTTATATCTAACAATTGTAGAACATTTAATAATCAATGGAAAATATCCATCACATGTAATATAACAGTGAATTTAATATGTAAATTCACTATTATATTACAAAGTCAGATCATCTTGTTTACCTTGGTATTAGGTTCAATCACTTGTGTTTTTTGGCAGTAAAGAAACATGAAAGCGTTCTTATTAGTTTTTCATGCTTGCAATACATTTTATTTGTAATACATCTAAGATAAAGACAAAATCCTTCCTGGCCTTGCAAAAGTACAAGACTTAAAGAAGAGGGAACATCTGCCACTGCCCCAGTATACCCTTGCAGGAGCAGGGCAAATTACACTCCTAATGGTTATAGTGCCAGCTAACTCACCTGCCAGCACTTCATATCACCAAGGGAGCATGGCCAACTGTTACTAGAGCTGCAGATTAGTCATGGCATTTTTAATAAAAAATCCTAGAGCACAAATGGTAAATTCAGTCAAAGTCATGGGTGACTGCATTTATTGACTGCTCCCTGATTTTTTTTATTTTAAAAGAAATACCTTCCTCCTAGCCCCACCCCACCTACCGTAGCCCCAGCACTGCCACCCTAATCACACTCTGTGAGGAAGGGAGAGAGGGGATTAGAGAAGAAGCCTGCCTCGCACTCACCCTGGGCAGTGGCAGCTCCTGCAGTGCCTGTCCTGCAGGATTGTGTCTGGTGTCCCATGCTCAGTCTGCAGCAGAGGCTCCTGCAGCTGCTGTTCCACAGGGTTGGGCCCGGTGCACCACTCCAGCTGTTGTGACCTAGTGTGCAGGATTGCATTACTGCTCGGGTTTGACCACCCTACATCTCCCCCATTATGATGGAGGGGCATGTGAGCCAAACCTGAGAGGTTCTGTGACCCCACATGCTAGGTCATAATGCCACTTAATGAAGTTTGGCCCACCTATCCTCCCCCCATGATGCAGGGATCGTGGGGCCAAAGCTGAGCAACGATGTGCCTGGTGAATGCAGAGCATGCTTACTTCCAGTCTCCTCATATCTCTTCACTGGACTGAGGTAGGTTCACTCTCCAGCTCCTTCCTCCCACTGCTCCCTGGGCCTCCGCTATGCACTGAGCCAGTGACCCAGCCTTTGGGAAAGTCACACAGACAGGGAGAAAAGTCACAGGCAGACAGAAAAATCACAGTGACAAACCTGCAGTCCTAATTATAATCTATTATATCCTATTAATCAACCACTATCCAACACTATCTTTCCAGTCCAGTATATAAAAAAAAAATATATTCTGTAGATTTTATGTAAGACTGAGCCAAAAATAATATTTTGTGATCTTGCATTGGTTGATTCATAACAAACCCTGTTCCTAGAGCTATGCAGAGATCAGTCTCACAGTAACAGTAAACAAAAAAGATTTCCTTTAAAAATCAAGCTCCATTTGAGAAACAAGGTAAAAAATTATCCATGTTTACTGAATGATAAAAGATAAAATTAACAAAGGAAGATTTTTCTCCAATCTCTAAAATTATTCTGCAAACAATGGAGCTCATTAAAATGATGACATGGCAGTTATTATTTAAGAAATAATTTCAGTGGAATAAAGTGTTGCTGTGGAACAATGATTTTGAAATGCTATGTAAATACCAAGGCAAAACAGAGATGTTGATATTTTTTGAAACAGAAAACCCTGATGCTGTGATAACGTTCTGTTCCAATGACTTAATTTCAGTTATTCCAAATGACTCTTGTAGATGGAATTATTTTGTCTGATACATGTTGGTGAAGGGGAGCAATAACTGCTTACTACACCACTGTTAAATAGATGTGTTGTGATTGGTTTATAAAAACAGATAGGTTGTGTGCTACAGCCTTCCATTGATTTAATTGTCTGGCATGCGTTCCATTTGCTGAGAGTTGCTTATCGTTTTTCTTTTAGCAAATGTTGCAGGTGTTTGTCCTGGTTGTTTTGAGAGGGAATACAAAGGAGAATGGAGGATGTAGAAAGAAAGGAAGTAATAAGCCATAATATGAAAAGGAGAATTGAAATGAAAATGAGCAACACAGCATGTAAAATATTAGATTTAGAGGCACTAATGAGGGAAATTGTTAAAATTTCACTTATATACAGTGTGGGCATTTTACATTCTGTTTTTACAATTAACAATGAAATGATCTTTAACAATGAAAATGGGAATAATGGAGGGCTTAGTTATTTTTCTATATGCACACATAATTTGCATAAACTGTTGTTTCGGAGATTGTCAGTGGGAATTAATGCCAAAGGTTTTTTTGAATGGTTGTAAGAGACAGACAAGAAAGTAGAGGTAGATTTTGTAGGCTTTGAAAACAGCAAGGAATCGGAAAAGAGACTGAATCAGGCAGAGTTCAAATAGTGCTGCCAGGCCTGCAGATGCAAGATTCCCTGTGTTGTGTGCTGAAATACAAGTGTTAATCCTCACTACCCCATCTCTACTGTTTCATTGTGCGGATTACATTCTCTTTTGTGCTGAGAGCTTTGTGCTAACAATAGCTTCTTTAAAGATAGCATCTGTGCATGATTCTCACTTCTGGATCTTAGTTCCTTAGCTCAAGACTGGCAAAACCGTTGAAACTTCCCTAGCTCTTAGTTTTTTTAACCCTGGAGGGCAGCAGTAGCATGGTAGAATGTTAGCCTCACTGATCATTCTGCTCCACTCCCTGCTGAGTATAGATTGTGCCCTCTGAACTTTACAGTCAGTTATTTCCTTTTTGAAGTTGGCAAAGGAGTTTCATGCAGGAGACTGACTCACCAGCCATCACTCCTAAGGGTTGAAATAACAAAAAAGGAGCTTGGTCTTGCAAGTATTGTGGGAGAAGGATGCCCAACTGGTTTCACAGAGTTCAGTATTCAGAGCACTTGCAAAATCAGGATCGAGTTCTATAAGGAGGGTCAGAGACCCATACATTGTACAAGTAACCTGGCCTTTAAATGGTTTCATTAAAAGAAAGAAATAAGATTGGCCAATGTGCTTTTTGAGTTTGTCACGGATTAAGTAAAACAAGAGATCTTAAACAAAAGATTAAAAATCAGAAATAACTGGAAGAGAGTGATTTTTATTATAATGGTCTTATTAGGTTGGATTTAGAACCTACTGCACAGTGAAAATGAAAAGTCAAAGTCTGATCCTGCAGTGGATTGCACATGCTGTACCCAGATCAAACCCTATTGAGATCAGTAGTGTTCTACACCCACCTAGCAGTCTGCCTGTGCACTACCAATGGGAAGATCAGAGACACTAAAGGCAAAAGCCAAAACATGGAAATGTGGAATGGCCTAATATGACATAATGGAAGAATCATATCGAAAACTATATGCACTCTGGAGTCAGTTCACATCTGTTAGGCACAGCCCAGAGTAAGAGAAGTCACTCTGTCCTATGGGGCCTAGAGAGGAGTCATTGCTTTCAGGAGTTTTCTAGTTCAAGGATAGCGTACCTACTGCCTACCCCCATCCTTTATTGGGTACAGCCTGTTCCCCAGGCTGGTGCAGAAGAGGGTGGGAATATATTCCTCCTCCTCCTTCCCAAACTGTTTGTCTTCAGTCTCCATGTCCTCAGGGGACTGTGCTCCCCTGAGCACAGGAACTGCGGTTTTGCCTGGCCCTCATGTGGGCCACACAAAGAGGTTGAAGGTGCTATGTGCCTCTCCTCCTGCCTCCCACCCCAGCTTGAATTCACATAAGGACCAGGCAGAATCTGGCTCCTGATGTTAAAATATTGAATGTTAAAAACATTTTCTCCTGACTGGTAAATAAATACAAAAGCAGGTTGGAAAGGGCTTTATAGTCACTTCCCTTTGTGAGGAGGCAAGGCCAGATGGCTACAGTAAAGTACTGGGAAACAGGTATGTTAGCCCCAGGCTAAACAAATCCCTAGTACCCTGGTACCAAATGGCAGTTGCTCCAGGTTAATCAAGGCACCTGAAGCCAATTAAGACCTTTCTAGAAGGCAGTAGAGATAGCTACTTTAATTAGAACACCTGCAGCCAATCAAGGCAGGCTAATCAGGGCACCTCTGGGTATTTAAAAAGGAGCTCACTCCAGTCAGGCAGGAGAGAGCCAGAGAGAAGGAGCGTGTGTTGAGGAGCTGGAGCAAGAAGTGCAAGGAGCTGAGAGTGAGAGCGTGTACTGCTGGAGGATTGAGGAGGACAAGCGTTATCAGACACCAGGAGGAAGGTCCTATGGTGAGGATAAAGAAGGTGTTTGGAGGAGGCTCATAAGGGGAAAGTAGCCCAGGGAGTTGTAGCTGTCATGCAGCTGTGTTACAGGAGGTACTATAGACAGCTGTGATCCACAGGGCCCTGGGCTGGAACCCGGAGTAGAGGGCGGGCCCGGGTTCCCCCCAAACCTCCCAGCTCCTGATCAGACACAGGAGGAGCTGACCCAGACTGTGGGTTCCACAAGGAGGGAAGATCACTGAGGTGAACAAATCCTCCAATAAGCGCAGGACCCACCAAGGTAGAGGAGGAACTTTGTCACACCTTGTATAGCTATATTGCTGGGGTCACAAATGGCATTTCAGGTGCAGATGATAAAGTTCAGCGCAAGAGTCAGAAATAGCATTGAAAATAAAATTCCCTTTTGGTGTGCATTTTAGTTTCTTTCTGCTGTGAAGTACACCTTAGCTTTAAAACTTGCAAATTGGGAGGTTGAATAAAATGGGTGCGAGTTAGATTTAATTGTTTTTGCATTTGCAGATGGATATGAGGTTCGCTATAAAAACCTTATGGCCTCTTCTATCAAAAATGAAGAAATCATACAAAGTGAAAAGGACCAAATAAGAAGTGAAGGAACAGAATGTAATATCTCCAAGGACATACAGAGGAAACAAACTATAACATGGGTCCAGTTAATCCGCTACCATAATTACTTAATAAGACATAACCTGAGCCCTCTCTTTGGTATGAACTGTCAATTTTACTTTTTTTTTCTTGATGCCAGGGGAATTAGGGGAATTATTCTCTGAGACTAACTCCAAAGGACCTGATACTGAGCCTGATTCTGAGCTCTTTTGCACTGTGTAAATCAGGAGAAACGTCACTGAAGTCAATGGGGTTATGCTAATGTAAAACCTCTGTAAATGACTACCATATTATGTCTCTTTTGCATCACTAAATTGGTCTCTTGAAATGGATTTCTCATTTTTATTTCAATAAGCTATTTCATTTTCAAACTGTTTGTTTTTAATTATGGAGGCCTAAGTAAATATTCGATTGTCAAGGTGATAGTGAGAGTTGCACTTAAAAACATTACATCCCAATCTCCAGGGGTGGTTTTGTTCTGTCTCAGCTGTTGTCTCAGGGTAAGCCCTAACTGAGCTCCTGGGGGAGATGGATTCTTCCTTCCACTGAGCAACTCTTAAAATAATCACCTCAGTGTTTCTTTCTGCAAGCACCAACTGGGAGGTGGGTGCTCTAATCTGTCACAGAATTGTATGGATTCTTAAGCTACTTTTGTTATGTTTGTTCAGCTACAGACAGCCCTGGTCTATGACTGTGGCTTCGAAGGTGCTACAACAATTCAAATAAACAATAACAATTAAGAACCATCAGTTTAGGAAATCTGCAAAAAAAATTTACAGATTCATTGCTGAATTTATTTAAATTATATGTTTTGGATTTATAAATGCCAAGCAGTCATAGAAAGTCTATATTTCTAATTAGCAAATGGTAAATTAATGATTTTCTCTTTCCAAAGCTGTCTCCAAATCAACATCTGGATCATTTTCTATGGAAGATGCACTGTTCACTTCTGTTTTTGATACAGGAGTTGTTCTACGTTTAGCAGAAATGCATTTTTTCCTTAAAAAACATCTGTATATTTATTCAACATGTTGTCTTGAAGATTTTCCAAAACAGCTGCAGTTTTTAGAAAAACCAGGTGCTAGTCTGGCTGCTGTTCCTGTCAAGGTATTTTTTAAAAATTATTTCCCTGTCACGCGTGCATGACATGCCTTGCACTCATCATTCAAGGAGAGCTTCGTGGACTCTCCAAATATTCTGTTTCTTACCAGCTCTTCTACAAGGGTGAAATTCACACCAGTGCACAGGGCTAGCACAAAGCCCATGCAACACTTAAGTCCTATTCAAGATTTATTTTAAGGCATTAATTTTTGCACCAGCTTTTGTGCTGATCCTCTGCACAGGAGTGAATTACATCCAATGCACGTTGTGTCTATAGCATGAAAAATAGTAGCAATTAAACAATGTTATTTTAAATGAAATTTTTCATAAAAAGCTAAAGAAAATGTCAGTGTTATTTGATAGAAGACCACTACTTTTGCCTTATCCCTTGGTCAAATCCCCATGCATCACACCAAAAATACCACATATTCAGATTGTAAAAACCTTCTATCCTGTCAGAATTGTATGTTTTGTATATATGCTATATGTTACAATATTATGAAACATTTTCTTCAAAAAATTAATTCTATTTGTCTAAAGAGGACACTGCAGAGGTGTTTAGCTCCAGATTTAACTTATTTTAAAGGTGTGTTACAATTGTAAATATGCTTATTAGACCAGCTGAGTTGGTAGTTTTAGAGTCAGTCCTTTCAGGACTGAAAGGTGGCAAACAAACATGGCAATTAGTCCACTCCAGATCTCACAGTCATAGAGTTTAAGGCCAGAAGTGACCATCAGATCATCTACTCTGATCTCCTGCATATCAGAGGCCACCAACACAAACCCAGCACCCACACACTAAATCCAAAGTATTACAGTCCACAGGAGTCTAAACTATTATGTGAAACAGGCAGAGCATGGGAGGGACTGACATATACCAATGCCAAGGTCCTTGCAATGGAAGGGAATTGATAAGTGAAATCTACACAGATTCTCAGTGGGTGAGCTGCGCAACATGCTGCAGAGAAAGGGGAAAAAAAAAACCCCAAAGTCACTGCCAGTCTAATCTAAGGGAAAATTCCTTCCCAACCCCACGTACAGTGATCAATCAGACTCTGAGCATGTGAGCAAGAATCGGCCAGCCAAGCATCTGAAAGAGAGAATGCTCAATGCCTCTTTGGAGCCCTGGCCTGCCCATCAGTATCCCATCTCATATGACTATCTCTGATACTTTAGAAGAAGTAGACCAAACAAAACTATCCAAGAATACATTGCGGGGGTGAGGGGTGTCCTTTCTTGAACCTTACGGAGGCCAGCAGAAGCCCTGAAACATAATATATGAATTGCAAGAGACCCCCCTGCAGGTCTGCTGAGCCCTGTCCTCCACCATCATAAACAACCACATCATACAAGCCACTCATACATTTGTCCATCTCTCTCTTAAAACTAATCTAGTTTTTTCTCTCCACAACTCCTATTGTGAGGATATTCCAGAACCTCACTCCTTTGATTAGTAACTTTCTGATTTCCATTCTGAATTTGTTTATGGCCAGTTTATATCAATTTGGTCTTGTGTCAACATTGTCCTGTAGCTTAAATAGCCCTCCCCGGTGTTTATTCCCCACCCCCACCCGCCCAATGAGAGCAATCGTATACTCTCTCTAGGCCTTCTCTTTTCTAGTTTAAATAAGCTAAGCTCTTCCAGGACAAACAAAAATAGGTCTTGAACTAGGTTCCATGATTGCAAAAGAAACTTTAATAAAATAAGGGAATTAGGGAAGTTGACTGAACTGAAGAACTCAAGCATCTGAATGTGAAGAAACTTGAAATTACTGTAAGTCAAAGTTGCAGAAACTATCTGAAGCCTGCATCCAAAGCAAGGGGAAGAAACTCGTAGGAAAGTATTGCAGATCAAACTGGATGAACAAGCATCTCAACAGATTGTTAAGAGAAAGCAGAAAGCCTACAAGGAATGGATGAAGGGATGGATCAGCAAGAAAAGCTAACTCTTGAAGATTAGAAAGTGTGGGATAAAGTGAGAACTACCAAAAGCTAAGCAGAACTGGATATTGCAAAGGAAATTAAAACCAATAGTACAAGGTTCTGTAGCTATATAAATAAAAAGAAAACAAGTAAAGAAGTGGGACCACTAAACACTGAGGATGTGGTGGAAATTAAAGATAATTTAGGTTTGGGTCAACACCTAAACAAATACTTTGCCTTGTTTTTTAATAAGGGGCAATAGCAGGGTGTCTGATGGGAGCAAGAGTGTGGAAGTAGAAATTACCACATCCAAGGTGAAAGCTGAAGCAAAACTCGAACAACTTAATGGGACAAAATCAGAGGGCCCAGATAATCTCCATTCAAGAATATTAAAGGCACTGACATGAAATTGTAAGACCAAGAGCAAGGATTTTTCATGAATCCATAAACTTGGGGGACATATCCCAGGATTGGAGAATTGCAAATATAATACCTATATTTAAGAAAGGAGGGAAAAGGTGATCTGGAAAATGAAAGGCCTGCTAGTTTGACCTCAGTTGTATGCAAGTTCTTAGAACAAATTTTGAAAGACAGTAATTAAAGACATAGAGGTAGTTGGGATAAAATACAACATGGTTTTACAAAAGATAGATCATGCCAGACCAACCTGATCTCTTTCTCAAAGGAAATGCAGTAAATCTAATTTACCTGGATTTCAGTAAAGCATTTGATACCATTCCACATAGGAAATTGTTAGTTAAATTGGAGAAGATGGGGATTAATATGACGAAAGGTGGGGAAGGAACTCATTAGGAGACCTTAACCTGTCATACTGAAAGAGTAACAGTCAGATTGGCAGGTGGTTACTAGTGGAGTTCCTCAAGGATTGATTTTGAGACCAGTCTTATTTAACATTTTCATTAATGACTTTGGCACAAAATGTAGGAGTGTGCTAATAAAATTTGTGGATGACACAAAGTTGAGAGTTATTGCCAATATGGAGGAGGACCGGAATATCATACAAGAAGATTTGGAGGACCTTGAAAACTGGAGTAACAGAAATGGGATGATATTTAATAGTCATGGGACATGTTGGATCACCCTGGGACTGCCACCTGATGTGCCGAGACTACCTCTGAGCCCGTTTTTCCCCGACTTCAGTGCCCTGCCTGGTTTGAGCCAGACATGCTAGCCTGCTACAAACACAGACCTGGGTCTGAACAACATTCCCCAAAGGCTGCAGGTTTAACTGAAAACAGCTTAAGAAGTGTTCCTGTCTCCAACACTCAGATGCCCAGCTCCCAATGGGGTCCAAACCCCAAATAAATCCATTTTACCCAGTATAAAGTTTATACAGGATAAACTCATAAATTGTTTGCCCTCTATAACACCGATAGAGAGAGATGCACAGCTGTTTGCCCCCCCCCCCACAGGTATTAATACATACTCTGGGTTAATTAATAAGTAAAAAGTGATTTTATTAAATACAAAAAGTAGGATTTAAGTGGTTCCAAGTAATAACAGACAGATCAAAGTGAATTACCAAGCAAAATAAAATTACCAAGTGAATTACCAAGCAAAACAGAACACACAAGTCTAAGCCTAGTACAGTCTGAAAACTGAATACAGATAAAACCTCACCTCAGATGTTTCAATAAGCTTCTATCACAGACGCCTCCTAGTCTGGGCCCAATCCTTTCCCCTGGTACAGTCCTTGTTCCAGCTCAGGTGGTAGCTAGGGGATTTCTCATGATTGTAGCACTTTTGTTCTGTTCCACCCCCTTATAGCTTTGGCACAAGTTGGGAATCTTTTGTCTCTCTGGGTCCCCACCCCTCCTTCTAAATGGAAAAATCCCAGGTTTAAGATGGATTTCAATTCCAGGTGACATGATCACATGTCACTGTAAAACTTCAGGCCTTCATTCCTTCCAGCCTGACACACAGGAAGGCCTGCAAGCAAACAGAGCTATCCACAGTCAATTTTCATGGTTGATGGGAGCCATCAAGATTCCAAACCACCATTAATGGCCCATACTTTGCATAATTACAATAGGCCTTCAGAGTTATAGTTCATATTTCTAGTTTCAGATACAAGAAGGATACTATACAAATATGATGACCACACTCAGTAGATTATAAGCTTTGTAATGATACCTTATAAGAGACCTTTTGCATAAATCATATTCCAGTTACATTATATTCACACTCATTTGCATATTTTCATAAAATCATATAAAGTGCAATAACACAAGTCATAACTGTGCACTTTGAACGTAGGGACTAACAACAAAATTTTCTGCTATAAACTGGGAATGTATCATTTAGAAATGACAGAGGAAGAGAAAGACAGATGTATTGGTCAACCACAGGGCAACTATGAGCTGTCAATGTGATGCAGCTGTGATAAAGGCCAGTGCAACCGAAGGATGCATCAGGTGAAATATTTGCAGTAGAGACAGAGAAGAGTTATTACTATTATACAAGGCACTAGTGAGACCTCATCTGCAATACTGAGTGCATTTCTGGTCTCCCATGTTTAATAAAGATGAACTCAGACTAGAACAGGTTGAGAGAAGGGCTACTAGGATGCTCAGAGGAATGGAAAACTTACCTTATGAGAGGAGACTCAAAGAGCGTGGCTTGTTTAGCCTAACCAAAAGAAGGCTGAGGGAAGATATGATTGCTGTCAGGGAGGGAGAGGAGTTATTTAAGTTAAGGGCCAATGTTAGCACAAGAACAAATGGATAGAAACTGCCCATTAACATGTTTAGGCTTGAAATTAGACAAAGATTTCTAACCAACATAGGAGTGAAGCTCAGGAACAGCCTCCCAAGGAGAGTACTGGGGACAAAAAACCTAACTTGTTTCAAGACTGAGCTTGATATGTTTATGGAGGAGATGGTATGATGAGGTTGCCTCTAATGGCATATGCGACTGCTATCAGCAATATCTCCATGCTGGCCAGAGATTGGACACTAGATGTGCAGGGTTCTGAGTTACTACAGAGAATTCTTTTCCAGAAGAAAAAGGGTCTCTGGCTGCTGGGTCTTGCCCACATGCTCAGGGTCTAACTGATCGATATATTTGGGATTGAGAAAGAATTTCCCCCAGGTCAGATTGGCAGAGATCGGGAGGAGGGGGAGGTGCTCATCTTCCTCTGCAGCATGGGGCACTGGTCACTTGCCGGTTTGAACTAGAATAAATGGTGAATTCTCTGTAACTTTAAGTCTTTAAATCAAGATTTGAGCACTTCAGTAGCTCAGCCAGAGGTATGGGTCTATTTCAGGAAGGGGTGGGTGAGGTTCTGTGGCCTGTGATGTGCAGGAGGTCAGACTAGATAATCACAATGGTTCCTTCTGGCCTTAAAATCTATGAATCTCCTCTCATAAGAGAGTCCCTCCATGCTCCCAGTCATCTTAGTATCTCTTCTCTGCACCTGACCAGAATTTTTACACTGTATTCCACATGAGATCTAATCAGTGTCTTGTACAATGGCATTAAGACTTCTCTATCTCTTCTGGAAATGCCTCCTCTGATACATCCTAGGATTCCATTTGTCTTTTTCAGAGCCTTGTAACACTCGTGGCTTATTGTCATCCTGTGATGGATCAACATATCTAGGTCTCTCTCCATCTCTGTCAGTTCAAAACGATGAACCCCAGCTTGTAGCAGAAATTCTTATTATTAGACTCTAAATCCATGACTTTGCACTTTGTAATATCGAATTTCATCCCTTTAAGGTCCTCAGGATTTTCCTATATAATATTCTGATCATCTTCCGCATTGGTGATGCCTCTCAACTTAGTATCATCAGCAAATTTAGCACACAGTTATATTTGTGCCCAGGTCAGTAATAAAAAATATTGAATAAAATTGGTCCCAAGACTGATCTTGAGGAGCTTCACTAGTAATCTCCCTCTTCACCTTTCGGCACAACCTGTTGCCTTCTCCACTTTAGCCAGTTCCTTATCTACCTTACACCTTCTTGTACTAATCCTCATCTTCTCCAATTTAGCTAGTAATTTCCCATGTAGTAGAGTGTTATATGTTTTACTTCAGTCTAAGTATATTAGATCTACTGCATTTCCCTTATCTAATAAATCAGTTATTTTCTCAAAGAAGGATGTAGCCTGGCATAATTTACCTTTGGTAAACCCATGTTGCATTACATCCCCATTACCATTTACCTCCATGAACTTAATTATTCTTTCCTTCACAATTTGCTCTAAAACCTTGCATACTACTGAGGTCAGACTAACAGGTCTGTAATTGCCCAGATCACTTCTCCCCTCCCCCCTTTCTTAAATATAAGTACAGTGTTAGCTATTGTCCATATGGTATTGCCCACAAATAGATAGATTTATTAAAAATCCTTGCTACTGGACTAGCAATTTCCTGTGCCAGTTCCTTCAGTGTTCTGGGATGGAAATGATACAGTCCACCCCCACCCCCAATTTGAGCACATTAAGCTCTTTAAATTTTCCTTCCAGGTCACATGTGGTAATTTCCATTTCTATATACTCATTTTCATCAGCCGTGTTGTATTCATGCCTGTGTTCCATATTATCATCCTTTTTGAAAATAAAGGCAACACATTCATTTAGATTTTGGGCTATGCCTAGATTATGTATAATCCCCTTCCTATCCACACTGCATAGAGTCCCAACCTCATCCTTCCTTATTTTCTTTGTATTTATATAACTAAAAATCCTCTTGTTATTTACTTTCCTTGACATGAGCTAATTCAGCTTGACTTTTAACTACTGTCATTTTATTCCTACATTTTTTAAACCTCCAAAATGTAGCTTTCTTTGCTGATCAATCCCTTCTTCCATTCACTGTAGGTCTTTTGCTTACTCCTAATAAACTCTTTGAGGTGGTTATTCATCAAGCTGGGTCTGGAGCTTTTCCCTACAAGTTTTTCCCCTTGTTTGAGATGTAAATTGGAGATTGTTTTTGTATAGTTGATTAAAAAAAATTCCAAGGCTCAAACCTAAATAAAGCTATTGTGACAGACCCAGACCAGTGAGGTACAGGAGTCTGGTAGAAGGCAAATATACTGGTCACTAGATGAACAATTTTTTGTTCCCTGAGTGACCAGAGCAGGGGCTGCCCTAGAGCAATCAGGAACCTGCTAGAACCAATTAAGACAGACAAGCTAATCAAGACACCTGGAGCCAATTAAGAACTTTCTAGAATCAATTAAGGCAGGCAGGCTAGTCAGGACACCTGGTTTAAAAAGGACCTCCCATTGTTAGTAATGGGGGTATGCAAGGAGCAGGGAGTGAGAAGATGGGCTGCTGGAGGAGTAAAGAGTTCAAGCATGATCATGCTTCAGGAGGAAGATCCTGTTGTGAGGATAAAAAGGGTGCTGGGGGAAGGCAATGGGGAAGTAGCCCAGGGAGTTGTAGCTGTCACGCAGCTGATACAGGGAACATTGTGGACAGCCACTATCCACAGGGCTCTGGGCTGGAACCTGGTGTAGAGGGTGGACCCGGGTTCCCCCCATCCCCCCAACTCCTGATCAGACACAGGAGGTGTTGATCTGATCTGTGAGAAACACCAGAAGGGAAGGTCTAAATTGAAAGGGATCTGGCCTGTCCCTGACCCAGTAAGTGGGACACAGAGACTGTGGGATTGTTCTCTGTTTCCCCCATGCTAGCCAGGAATGAGGATAAATGAGTGGATGGCAGGTTTGAGCCACTAGGAAGAGTGGCCAAACTGAGGGCTTCCGTGAATCCCTGAGGCAAGCAAATCTGCCTCTGAGCGCAGGACCCACCAAGGCAGAGGAGGAACTTTGTCAAACTATATACTCACATTATATCATTTACAACAAGCTTCAACAGTTGGAAATGTAGGGTCTACAGTAACGATGCCATATATACACAAAAAGAACAGAAGTACTTTTGGCAAACTTAGAGACTAACAAATTTATTTCAGTATAAGCTTTTGTGGGTTACAGCTCACTTCTTCAGATGTTAGTCTTTAAGGTGCCACAAGTACTCCTGTTCTTTTTGCAGATACAGACTAACACGGCTGCTACTCTGAAAGATGCCATATATATTGATTTTAGTCTCTGAAGGTTCAATTTAAAGTTAAACATTATTTTCTTCCCATCCTACTCCTCACCTGAACAGGAATAACAATTACCATTTTAATATTAAAACAGGTTATTCTTTATGGTTAATTTTACTGTCCATTCTTCAGTGTTTTCATATAATCCTGCAAAAATGTGTTCTTACCCATCTGACTTAAACTGCTTTTATGAAAGTAGCTCTTTAGAGTTGGTGAACTTTCTGTAAAGTAAGATGGCATATCATTACTGAGTTCCCAGCAATGAAGAGCTAATTGAGTCACTGAATAAATTACACCTCTACCCTGATATAACGCAGTCATGGGGAGCCAAAAATCCCTACCACGTTATAGGTGAAACACCGTTATATTGAAGTAGCAGTGGCAGGGCTGCAGCAGTGATTCAAAGAGCCCGGGGCTCCAGCCGTAGGGAGCCTCAGGCCCTTTAAATCACCGGCGGAGCCCCACTGCTGCAGCCCGGCGTAGTGGCAGCAGGGCTCTGGCAGTGATTTAAAGGGCTCGGGCTCCCCGCAACAGCCAGAGCCCTGGACCCTTTAAAGCACTGCCAGAGCCCCACTGCTACCGCGCTATATGCGAACCCGTGTTATATCGGGTCGCGTTATAGTGGGGTAGAGGTGTATGACTATATGGTATGTGACCTTTATATCAGCCATCATGTATCAAAAATTATTTTACTCAGTCTGCTCTTCTTTTGATATAATTAGTATTACACTGTCCTAGAATAATCAGCTCCAGAGATCACTGTTATGTTCATGATGGGTGCAAGCAGCATAATCATGTATTAGTTTCACTGTTGTAGACAGCTAACAAGCATAAAATTGTTTGATTTTTTTTTATCAGCTCAAAGCTTCATTGATTTTTATAACAACATTTTAGAAGAGTTAATCATTCAGTAGATTGTATGCATTATTTTAAAAAACTGTTCCTGTAATTTGATACTTAAACCTCTACAAATAGGTAGATGACTTATTGAAAGGATCATTATTATATTCAGGATCTCATCACTTATGCATGTCTGTACAACTTTTTTAATCTGTTGAAGCTTTTTTCTCCTCTGTTGAACAAAGAATCCAAACAAATTACGTCAAAATTTCAAAAAATGCTCTAACAAAATTGTTTACCTTTTTTGAATTTTTCATGCTTACATTTTATATCACTCTGTAACAGTATGTAGGACAGGAAGTATGTAAGACAGTAGTTTGTTGTTTTACAGGATTTTGAGAAAGTTGAGTTGATAAATACCAATGTCTGTAGTCCAGCAACCCTCCAGTCTGACAGGCAAAGCTGTGTCATTGTTCTTCTGAAAGGTTCAATGTGATGTAAACAACAACAGATGATATTGTACAATTAAAAACAAAATATGCCACACAGTCCTGTGTGGTACATTAGAAATATAGACTATAAAAAGAAATTTCTATAATCCTTAATTAAACTGTACAACATAGACCAGATATTGGAAAATCATAAAGATATCAAAAACTAAATCCCTATTCCCAGGCCCGTATTAGAATGTTCTTGTAAGTTTGTTGCATCTCCATGTTAACATGCGTATATGTGTATAAAAAAGGTTTAATCAGGCACTGAGGGCTCAAAAATGTCTTAGTCAGAGCCTTGTATTGTGGATGGTGATGAGTTCATGGACACAGCCAGAGCACCAAGAGATACTGAGGAACCATGTATAGTGTGGGGTACCCACAGGGACAAAGTCTGCTTTATTTTGCCAAGAGAATATTGTGGGTATGTCATGGGTGCTTATTGTCTCAGGGTGTTTTTATCCTTTGGATCTGCATGACCAAGGATCCAATATCAGACCATTTTTTTGTGGCCGAGTGGTGAAGTCACTACTGTAGTTGTTAACATATATAGAAGCAGATTGAGTATCTCAGCATTGGATTTCCACATGATCAGCATGTCAAATAATTTTTAGCATGAAGGACAAACCATCAGGAGCTTGGAAGTACAGATTTTAATTACTTACTTCATTTTAAAAACTCTTCAGTTTATTCATGACAAAAAAATCTCACCGTATGAACTCTTAAAAAAGCTCAACTGAGCAAAATAGGCATGACTTCTTTTAAAGCTGCATATTTACTTGAATAACTATATAAAAGTAGTATATTTATACAGCAGTGGATGTTATAATGGGACTAAAAAGACAGTGAAGATTGTAGATAGTGTTGCAGTGGTTTTCAATCATTTTACATTTGTGGACCCTTAAAAAATTTTTAAATGATGGTGTGGACCCCTTTGGAGATCTTAAACATAGTTTGGGGACCCCCAGGGGTCCACACACTCCAGGTGGAAAACCACTGGTCTAAAACTAACTGCTAGCCAAGTTAATTTTATATTGGGGAAAAAATTATAAATCTTTATTTTGGTTTACATTTGTTTTTCAGATGTCTCTAGAAATTCTTGGAGCCCCACATAAGATGTCCACAGTGAGAATAGCCTCCGCTGTTTCTTTTTGCACAGACACAGACGTTCAGCTAGACAACAAGGCAACGATTGCTCCAAACAAGGAACTTTGCATTCAGTGGTACATTCCATCTCTGGAGAAATCAACAAAAGATATGGAGACTATGGTATAATTACAAAATGAAAGAGTTGGATTAGAACTTTTTATTAAAAATAACAAAGTGCATTTAAGTGCAGTACCTGAAACTTGTATAAATCATATATACATACAGTGCATGATGCCAAACACCTGTAATTGCCTGTGTATGCAACAAAAATCTTAATTTATTTCTTAGCAATAGATGACCAACTGCAAAAGAAAATTAATTCAGCTACGATTAAGGTTCACCTCCTAACTCATCTTGTTGGTATTACTCCATAGACTGGGTGATTGTGCTTGCTATGTAGACCATAATACTTTGATATAATAAAATTACTGACACACACACTGAGGCAGGGGAAGAAGTTTCAATAGTATCATGTCCCCTAATCCACATTCAATAGAAGTCCTCTGTTCAGTTTGCATGAGGTGAAGACTTTGTGGGTTTTGGAATGTATGGTTGAATGGGGTCAGGAAGTGGGGGTGCATTTGAGGTGATCATGCCCTGTGACAATCTTTCAGACCCACAGAAATTATTTACTTACTGAGTGGTAAAACCTACAATAATCTGGATGCTGTACAAATAAATATATAGAAACAAACAACTCCTGCCCCCAAAAAGTTGACAATCTAAGGTCCTGAATCTGCAAACACTTTTTCCATAGTGCCTTAACTTTATTCACATGAATAGTCCCATTGAAGTCAACAGAGATATTAGTTTGTATATAGTTATTGAATTACTTTATGTCTGAAATACTAGTACTGGCTTATACCTTACATATTCCCATTTCTTTACAGGTTTTGCTGCTTTATGCTTACAATACAAAGTATGTCAAGATTGTCAGCATCAAGACTTTCAATTCAGCCAATGTGTTTTCTGGTCACTTGTGGATTCCACTGACTAGGTAATTAATCACAGACTTTCTTATATTACTACATGCTATAACGTGTGTAATATCTACTGTATGCATAATTTGTGTCTTGATCAAATGACTGCTCAGAAATATAGCTTAATATTTGAAGGCTATAATACTAAGGACGGAGATCAGTTGTATAGGGTGCTACAAGGGGGAATAGCTAGGAGTAATGAGATAAAATTAGGTAAAATAAATTTTAGGCTGAATAGCAGTAAACTTTGAAATATATCAGAGTATGGATAGACTCCCAAGGAAAGTAATAGAAGCAGTATTGTTTGACCAATGCAGAATTGGACTGGTGGAAGCACTGGAGAACATTGTGAAGGGAACAGTCTTGTAGGTGAAAGGTATCACTGCCCATCAAAATTCAGAAACTTCCCAATTTTGTTATACAAACTATAGCAATATTTTATGTATTATTTCAAATCCAACCCAGATCATCAAATTGTTAAACTAAACTGATGTGTTTTGGCATACAAAACACACAACATAGCAACAAAGGCAACAGAATGACAATGGCACAAAGGAGACAATATTATTTTTGAAGTATGTTTTCCCTTACCATTTCTATTGTGGTTCTTTTAAATCACAAAGTGCCTAATTTGCATTCCTTCACATCTCATATTTCCATTGTCTTCAGTGAAAGTTTGGTTTGTGCAAAACTGCAGGATCAGTCTTGAAAAGAAAGAAACCATCATAGTAAAACTGTGTGAGAAACAACTCATGTCAATTTGTTTATGTATGGAAATAAAAGTACCATTAAAGCATTGCCAAATGTATAGCTGCATTTTGTAACAGATACAACACTATTCTTTTTTAGAATTATTTCCTTACATGAGAAATTGTCCAATGTGAAACAGCAAATTGAAATTTTGGTGCAGTCATCTACAAGTTTTCCTTTACAAGAACAAAGTGAAAGACAGAGACGAGTGCCTGCAACAAAGTCCAAAATTAATCTTGCAAAGGTGCAACTGGATGAAAAAATAGAAGTAAGTGAGGATAAATTATGCTCAGGATTCTAAATACATCTGATAGTGTGATGTCTTAGATATTTATTTTGGAGGAAGTGGGAATGTTGGAAGAAAAGACAAAAACTGAGACCTCCTTCAACTACATCAATGAAGGTTGAAACATTTTCACCCACCTCACCTAATCTTAAGTTTGTAACTTCTTTCCTTTCTTGTCAGGTGTGCCTGGCACTTTAAAAACATAAAATATGCTCAGCTTCCCTGAAAATAAAGGCCACATTCTTAGATGTCTAAATACAACTGTAAGCACCTAACTTTTTAGTGATCTGTATTTGAAAATGTTGGCCAGGGAATTATACTAATATGAAGATCAATACAAAGCTCTTTTGACAAAATAGCTTATACATCTTCAGTGCAGAATGGGCAGTGTTTGGATTCTAAAAAGAGAACCTTCTAATAACTGAGTAGGGCTAAAACTGGCAAGGAATTTCTTTTTATTTTCTCTATCCCACCATGCTCTCTTTTATTAGCAAGGCTGAATATGTCTCTGTGACATAAATAAATAAATAAATACAAAAGAGGCAATTTCAGAATTTCTATGTGGTCTCTTTAAGATAATGTCAATGGAATAGAATATTGCTGCAGCGTAACTGCTGCTTGATAAATGCCGAGGAAAAGTAGGCGTTTATTTTCAAAGTGGGAGACATTTATCATGTGACAGTGTTCTCTCTATCTATTATATGAAATGATTAATGATGTAGATGCTGTCATTTTGCTTGATGAGTGCTGTGAAGCAGTGACAATTGCTCACTGTGCCGTTATTGAAAAGCTGTATTCTGACTGGCTTGGAGAACAAATGATATTTCAACCAATCACAGAATACAGTGTTTTTAGAAGGTAGACAGAACTGTCCTTCAGTGACTGTTTCTGATTAGCTGAAGGTTTTTGTTCAAACTTTCATTAGTAAATAAGTCAGTGATCTGAAAACCACAGTCTGGAATGCTAATTGGTTGTGGCATTTCTTTTGTATGTTACATGTACACAAATATCTTTTTGCCTATCTGCTTAACTCTGTCTTCAATAAATGTGTGGCAGAAGTACACTTATTGGGGGCTCATTCCCAGAGCTGTCCCATCCATAGGATGGACAGGAGCAACAGCCCTGTGCTTTGTGGGGCCCCATGCTTTCGGATGTGGGATCCAGGGTGGCTGGGGGGGTTAGCAGAGGGCGTGGCGCCAGCAGCAATAAGCAACCTGGCCCCAGCCTGCCCTGTTCCGCTCCGCCTCCCGGCATTGCTTGGGGGAGGGGGCGGAAGCCGGAAAGAGGCAGGGCGGGGGCTTGGGGAAGGGGTGGAATGGGGGCAGTGAGGGGATGTGTGGAGTTGTTGGCCCGGGCCCCGCATGCCCCTAGGGACGGTTCTACTCATTCCTGAAATCAATTGATGTTTTGCCTGAGTAAGGACTGCAGGATTGGGCCCTTGAGTTGCTATAGAAAAGACCAGCATGAATTTATTGTAGATACTATAAGTCTGGTACTTTATAAATTTAAGGATGTCTGAGCATCACTTCTCTGCAGTATTAAAAAATGGAACATAACATTCCCACACTTAGAATTCCGTCAAAACGACAAATAACCCCATAATTGTGAGGCATCAAAAAAGAATTTTTAAAATTCCTATCTAATAATTCATAGCAGAAAATGTAAAATACAGCATTGATTTTTTTCTATTTTGCTATTAGGAAATGCTTAAACAATGTTTGTCTGAAGTAAAAGCTTTGCTGTGTGTTGTTCCAGATCTGTCCTCTCCATTAACTGAGGTATGATATTCTGTTTTTAAAAAAGCCTCTTTTTCTTCAAGGCTAAAACTCTTTGATCAAACTAAAATAGAGATAATATCAATTAGTGTCTTTCTTTCTTTCCTACATTATTGGTTTTAATATAGATTTGTACAAGCAAAAGAGCACTGATGTACACAATTGTTACCT
Source organism: Chelonoidis abingdonii (assembly GCF_003597395.2). Classification (NCBI taxonomy): domain Eukaryota; kingdom Metazoa; phylum Chordata; order Testudines; family Testudinidae; genus Chelonoidis; species Chelonoidis abingdonii. The sequence goes on from NC_133769.1 coordinate 89,343,024, forward strand.
GCTCAATTTAGGGCACCCCGCCTATATCCTACCCAGGGCTCACGGGTTGACTCAATCAATTTAGGCACTCTCATCCTTTCCTTCCAAGAGCTCAGGGTGTAGGGTACCTATCCTTACCCATAGGGCTCAGGAAGAAACCTGGTCAATTTTAAGTTCCCACTCCTACTCACAGGGCTCCGGGCTCTATGGGTCTGTAGAAGCTTTTCCCAGTGAAAGAGTCTTAAACAGCTGTGCTCTAAACGCCTATTTATTAGCAACACACAGAGAATATATATACCAAGCAAATCTCTTATGCTCACCACTCCCAATACATAGACAAATTTCACCCAATGGCCATTGAGGATCCACTAATCTGGGGGTTCCCAGCGATGCCTCTGCACGTCATGGTCATATAAAGGGGTCAGAGTTCTGGGAGCTTGATGTTTAACTGCAGTCTGGAAATGGTACCCAAAGAGCATTGTTTTTAGTTTACATTGTATAGGTAAAACTAGCTACGTCCTTTACATTTACTAAACCTATCACATTATCCCACACTCCTAAATAACAAAACTTTAACCAATTACACACTGGTGTCTATGTGTCCTCCTTCCTGCTCAAGTTTTTACATTTACAATTTAGACATGAAAGATAAATTTACTTGTGACCTCTCTGTTTATGCAGATGGTCAGCATTAAAACACTAGTCAGAGCTTATCTGACCATTTATTCAGTCTCTTTCTGTATCCTCCCTAATTTCTCAGTGTCTTTACAACCTTGGTAGTTATAACTTTCATTAGGGACATTCCTGAGGTGGGCGTGCTTTATCAGCAGCAGAACATTCTTCTTTTTTTTGGTCTTCAGTGTTAGAGGTGAACTCCCTGAGTTTCACCCACGGCTGGTTTAATATGAGACGGGGAGGCGGGTGTTTCATCAGGTCTCAGGCCTACACAATAGCGTGATTATAAACTTCATTGTTTAGGCTACAAACACTTCCTTCCACATACAACAGAAAACTAAAACTGCTCACAGTAGATTTGTCTAATTTTTCCCTTCACCTTTGCCAAGAGCTACATCCTTTGCATAGGCTCCACCAGATTCCCTGCACTTTTTAATGTAATGTCTAATGTATCCCTACATCTAGCTTTGGACCCTCCAGTCACTTGGGCTTTCCTTCTGTCCTTTTTGGCTCTTACTTTCAACTTTTTTGAGAGCTGGATTGGTACATTTATTTGGTCCATGACATTGTACTCAAGTTGTTGCTCCACTTGTGATTAGAATTCAGTTTCTCTTGGATGCATCCAAAGAGTGATTGTGACTTCACTATCGGTTTCCAAGTCTGTAGAAAGACTGTCTTAAATAAAAACAAGGGCGGTGAGGTTATATCTTTTATTGGACCAGCTTCTGTAAGGGAGAGAGACAAATTTTTGAGCTTATACCAAGCTCTTCATTAGATCTGGGAGATGTACTCAGAAGGTACATCTATACTGCAATTAGACACCCACAGCTGGCTGATGCCAGCTGACTCAGGCTAAGGGGCTGTTTAACTGCAGTGTACACTTTCGGGCTTGGGCTGCAGCCCAAGCTCTGGGACCCTCCCCCATTACAGGTATATATCCTTGACTTTCTACTTGGAGTATGTTCTGTGGTATCTGAGTTCCTAGCTGTAGATAACAGATTTCTTGGTGTGTTCGGGGTGTTCACTGGATCTGTGAAGGTAGGTGTAGTTATCTGTGGGTTTCTTATATGTAGTTGTCTGTAGGGTTCCACTGCTGAAGCTGATCGTGGAGTCCAGGATGTTGACCAGACTCTGTCAGAACAACTGATACAAAATCAGGCATATTTGTAGGCATATCTTCACTGCTGCAATGATCAACACTCCCCATAACACACCTTTCAAGATCCAAGGGTTCTACACATGCCTATCACAACATGTTGTGAATCTCATTCAGTGCACTAAATATCCCAATAACCAGTGATGAGCTGCCAAAAAATTAACAACCAGTTCCCTCCGCCTCACTCCAGGAAGGGGTCGTGCTCCCCACCCAGGACTCCTGCCCCATTCAACCCCCCACATTCCTTCCCCCTCCGGGACCCCTGCCCCATCCACCTCCCTTCCCTGTCCCCTGACTGCCCCCTGCTGCCCCATCCAACCCCTCCTCTCATTCCTGATGCCCCCTCAGGACCCCTGCCAACCACTCCTTTTCTCTGTCCCCTGACTGCCCCCGAATCCCTACCCCTGACTGCCCCTCCACCGCCCCCTCCAACCCGTGCTCCTTCCTGACTGCCCCCCTGGGACCCTTTCCCCCATTCAGTCTCCCTGTTCCCTGCCTTCTGACCGCCCTGACCCCTATCCACCACCCCCAAACTCCCCTGCCCTCTTCCAACACCCCCTCCCTTCTCCCGGCCCCCTTACTGCGCTGGAGGCTGGGCCGGGCGCGCTGGAGGCCGGGCCAGAGCCAGGGTGCTCAGGGGCTGGGACAACTGGTTCTAAAAGGGCTTCTAAATTTAACAACCGGTTCCTGCGAACCGGCTCCAGCTCACCACTGCCAATAACAACTATGTGGGTGAAACCAGACAATCACTATGCTCCCGAATGAACTCTCACATAAAAATAATAAAAGACAAACATAACAAATCGCCTATGAGTGAATGCTTTTCACAAAGCAATCATTCTATATCTGACCTCTGGGCCTTCATCTCAAAGGAAACCTGCACAATACCTTCAAAAGATGAGCCTGGGAGCTAAAATTGATAACCTTGCTGGACACTAAAAGTCATGGACTGAACAGAGACACTGGATTCATGGCTTATTACAACAATCTGTAATCCATTAAACCCCTGACCCCAGGCTTTTTGTTTCCCCTGTGACTGGAGAGATGTTGACAGACCACGTGACCGTGAATGGTCCCTTGAAATATCTGTTAACTACGTATGCTGTACAATCTTTTCCACCTGTACCTAGCTTTGACATCCCGAGTATATTTCCCAGACCTGACGAAGAGCTCTGTGTAGCTTGAAAGTTTGTCTGTCTCACCAACAGAAGTTGGTCCAATAAAAGATATTGCCTAACCCACTTTGTCTCTCTAATATTCTGGGATGAACATGGCTACACCAACATTGCATTAAATAAAAACAGATATAGCATACCATGTTAAAAAAAATCTGTTGGTCGGTCAGACTCAGTATGATAATTCAACCACTGGCCCTTTAGGGATTTCCTGCCTCTTCATTTTTTTCAGGTTATTTGTAAACCTTGGTGTTCTGTGAGAAGAAGCTGGCCTGGGTGCAACTAGTGTGATAGTAGATGCTAAAACATTAATATAAAGTCTAATCAACTATTGATAGACTGATGAAGACAATGGGGGGAGGGATAGCTCAGTGGTTTGAGCATTGGTCTGCTAAACCCAGGGTTGTGAGTTCAATCCTTGAGGGGCCCATTTAGGGATCTGGGGCAAAAATCTGTTTGGGGATTGGCCCTGCTTTGAGCAGGGGGTTGGACTAGATGACCTCCTGAGGTCCCTTCCAATGCTGGTATTCTATTCTATGATTTTTTTCCTCAAGTCTGCCTGATGGAAGCTTAATGGTTCTTCGAGTGATATACCTATGGGTGTTCCAGATGTAGGCGTGGCAGCATCCCCTGCACTTGGGATCGGAGATCTTCATCAGCAGTGCCATTGAACCACATGTGCACCTTCCCCGTCTCAGAGTACCTATATATATAGTGCTGTGCTGTGCTGTCCAACTGCCCCCAGTTTCTTCTCTGCAGCCTTTGCTCTGGGATGGAATCCACAAGAGCCTGCTTATCCTGTTCCCTCAGTAGATAGTGCCTTACCTGTTAGTCATAGTGTCATTAGTATTTTCTTCTTTTCCTTCTCTTTTCCTCTATCTAAAAAATGTTTACAAATTTGTTTTAATTTTACCTTTACAGTTATTTCATAGTTTAGGTTTTCGTTTCTCCACTTCCCACCCAGGAAACTTTTCCCCCCCCCTCACAATTATGTCCAGATCACCCAGGTTTAAGAGGTGTGTTTGTTGCATGGTTGCCTTCCCAGTACCAGACAGCCACCTGCAGTGCATTCACTGTCTGGGAGAGGGACTCGTCCCACAAAAATGTTCCCACTGCCCCAGTCTGATAGTCAGAGCCAGAAAAGACCGGGAAATTCAGTTAAAATGTCTCCTCATGGAGAAATCACTACAACCGGCATTGGACCTGGGCCCAGACTTCACTCCTGTGAGAACCTCACACTCTGCCAGATCATCTGCCAATCCTCATTCCCTGCGTCCCTTGGAGAGAAAGTCATCACTTTCTTGCTTGGATGAAAAGAAATGGACTCCCTCCTCACACTTTGAGGCACAGTCTGCCAGAACACCATCCCCTGAGAGGTCAGTTGTCTCAATATCATCTGACAGGGGACATAGCTCCAGGGCTTGTCCAAGTACCTCTCCTACCAAAATGAAGAAACTGTCTCACAGCTCTGGAGCCTGAGACAGGCCATCGAAACTGTCGGCACTGGCAAAATCATCAGCACTGGCAAAGTCATTGGCACCAGCCAAATTGGCACTGCCAAAGTCATTGGGACTGCCCAAGCCTCCATCTACTGACTCTTCAGGGGAACACATCCGTCCTTCAGCATTGAGTCACGCATCGGCACCAATGATGATTTTCCCCCCTTCACAAGACTTCAAATATCCTAAAAACCTACTGGTATCTGACATTCCTGAGTCCCCTCTCCTTAGATGTGACATCGTTGGTCTCTCACCTTCCAGAGGCTGAGCCTCTGCCAGTACTGGCTGAGGAAGAACAGAAGGAGGAACAGAAGAAGGAAGCCACAGCAACATTACATTTCTCTTCCTCTTCCCTGGAGGAGGCTATCATGCCTCCACCTTCTACAACTGCTGACAACTTCAGACATTTTTAAGAGTTATTCCACAGGATTTCAGACTCTCTTCAGATTCCATTGAAGGAAGTCAGCGACCAGCAGCACAAGCTACTTAGTCTGAACACATCCTCTTCTTCCAAGATCGCAGTACCAATAAATGAGGCTTTTCTCGACACCACGAAAGTGCTCTGGCAGACCCCAGCATCCATCATCCCTCTGACTTGCAAACATGACAACAAAAATAGTATGTTCCATCAAAAAATGCAGAATTTCTATTCTTGCACCCCACCCCTAATTCTCTGGTAGTCCGTGTGGTGCAAGAGAAAGACCGTCAATACCAATCCCGGTGTAGCCATCCAGACAGAGTTTGGAAACGCTTAGACTTATTTGAATGCAAGGCATGTTCATCAGCCATGCTCCAACTTTGAATTTTGTACTACGAGCTCTGATGGCTAAATACAGTGACAGTAGAACCTCAGAGTTATGAACACCTCAGGAATGGAGGTTGTTCATAATTCTGACATGTTCGTAACTCTGAACAAAACATTATAGTTGTTCTTTCAAAAGTTTACAACTGAACATTGACTTAATACAGCTTTGAAACTTTACTATGCAGAAGAAAAATGCTGCTTTCCCTTTTTTTTAGTAGTTCATGTTTAACACCGTACAGTACTGTATTTGCCTTTTTTTTGGTCTCTGCGGCTGCCTAATTGCGTTCCAAATGAGATGCATGGTTGACTGGTCAGTTCATAACTCTGGTATTCATAACTCTGAGATTCTACTGTACTTAAATTATTCCAAGTTGGAGGAACTCTGCTGTGACATTCCGGAGGTCAAGAAAGAGCAATTTCAGACTCTAATATCTGAGAGATGCTTCCCAGCACATACACACCTACAAGCCACATTAGACTGCAGATACCGTCGCCTGCTCCATCGCAGCTGGTGTGGTTGTGAGGCATTCTTTGTGGTTCCGCCTCTTGGGCTTTCCTAAGGAGGTACAAACCTCTGTGGAAGACTTATCTTTGAGGGCCAAAAAGTATTCTTAGTGCACTCAGATGATTCCCTGCACTCCCTTAAAGACTCCTCTCAATTCTTTCAGCATCTACATATCAGTGCCGAAAAGACGCCTGGGGAAGTATCATTTCCCCCCCATGATCCCGATCATTGCAGTATACTCCTCAACGGCACTTTTTTGACATCCAGCTCTGAAAACAAAGATCTCCCTCCAAACGTAGTCAGCACTCCTCAGTGGGCTACCTCTCACGCACACCCACCGAAGCAACAATTTTGAAGGTGTGGTCGAGGCCCTGAGAAGTCTCCCAGTCATTTCCACCTTCTTTGACATCCCACCAGTTTGGCGACAGACTAGCTCTATTTTTCCTACCATGGAGACTGTTGGACAAATGGGTTCTAAAGATAGTCAAGAAAGGATACTCCATCCCCTTTCTATTCTGCCCTGCCACCTCCCCACCCCTCTCACAAACTCCACAATAGACAGCCCCTACTGCAATTAGAGCACATTCCATATGTCCACTATCCACCTCGATAGCTTTTCTCAATAATGTCCCCATTGTTGACATTTGCAAAACTGCCACATGGGCATCAACAGACACTTTTTCCCATCACTATGCTATTATGCATGATGCCACAGCGGACACTCTCCTAGGACATGCTGTCTCATCATCATCATCAGTAAATGTCACTCTGAAACCCCAGCCTTCCAATCAGGGGCACTGCTTTCTTGTCACCTATAAGTGGAGCACCTGTAGTGACATCACTCTGAGAAGAAGAGAAGATTACTCACCCTGTGCAGTAATTGAGGTTCTTTGAGATATGTGTCCCTATGCGTGCTCCACTACCTACCCTCCTGCCCTCTGCTTCGGAGCCGAAAACACAAGTTCTGTGGCAGAGATGGAACTGGCAGTGGTCAGACTACACGGTGCTATATATAGGGCCCGCTCACAGCGCAAGAGTGGGAGGTGCGCATGTGCAGTCTGATGGGCACTGCTGATGAAGATCTCTGATCCCTGGTGCAGGGTGTGCTGCCGCATCTACAAGTGGAGAACCCGCAGTTACTGCACAGGATAAGTAACCTTCTCTTCAATCAGCATGAAAGCTTTTCAGTATGAGGCACTATTACTCAACTTTCTCGACTACCTTAAGGTGGCCATGAAAGTGCTGCAGTGGCTCCAGCTGGGTGTTCAAGTAAGAATCCCTAGGGTAAGTGTCAAAGTCCATCCTAACCAGCGACCCCTCCACTAATCCCCAAATACCTTTACCCTACAGCTGCCCACAGCATAATAATGAATACATAAGGCATCCCCCTCATTCATTTTATAAATAATTAAACTGTGGATCTCTCATCTCCACTCCCGCTTCCCAATCAAATTATCTCCTCTGCCTCATTACTAAATACAGTACTCCCTGGTACTCATAGAGCAGTCCTGCCTATAGGAGTGAGATTGTCCAAAGGACTGACTCTTATGGATCCTGGCCCAATTAATAATGGGGAAAAGGTCCATGGTATCTGGCAGTTCTGCAGCCCCATCTTGGCTGATCAACATTCACCAGCACAAATGCAGAGCTCCTCAAAACCCTTTTGTACATATCACCTTCCCCCTTCCCACCAACCCAGATATCCCCTTTGAGAAATAAATCTTCCTCCAAAGGACCCTATCCTTCCACATTACTCAGTTCATAGCCCATATCTAAATGCAGTTATTTCTGCAGAAATCAGACTTCCAACAATCCTGCCCAAACATCTTCCCTGGAAGTAGAAGCTGGGCCAGGTGATAGAAAGAGAAGCCATACCAGCTTCCTTACAGTCCTGGTGGGCTGTATCAGTGGGGCCTGTTTTAAAATTCTTCTGAACTTCTTCTCATTGTGGTGAATCTGGTTGTAGGTACAAAGCAGGTCCAGCCAAGTTCCTTCATAGTTACACAATGGTATTAATCTTTTAATTTGATATAGTTTTATGCCAAAAACAAACTCATATGTTTCCACAGGCAAAACAATTGACTTTTCAAACCAACATGTTGAATAGAGGCTTCAGGCCAAATCCTCTCACGTAAGACTTCAATGGGAGATTTGGTTAAGGAAGGATTTAGGGACTGATTCTGCAAAGGGCTGAGTATCTTCAAATCTCACTGAAGCCAATGGAAGTTAAAGATGCTCAGCACCTTCCTCTTTAAAATATATTTCAGAGCAATATTTCCAACACTTTCAGTAAATTGTATAAAACATCTTTGGTTAGACTGTGCACATAACAGACAACCCTTTGTTGGAGTCTGTGCATCAGGAGGTATAATCCCTCACCCATGTTTTCCAGCCTGCAGGATGAGTTCTCACACAACTTCCTTTAGGATGATGTAGCACGCTCAGGAGCAGCACCAGGGTTTTTGGCGCCCTAGGCGGGGGTCCTTCCGCGCTCTTGGTCATTGGCGGCAATTCTGCGGCGGGGGCGGTCCTTCCATGGCTCCTGGTCTTCGGGGCACTTTGGCGGCGGGTCCCGGAGAGAGTGAAGGACCCACCGCAGAATTGCCGCCTAAGACCCGGAGCGCGGAAGGACCCCCCACTGCTGAATTGCCACCGAGGGTGGCAAAATGCCACCCCCCCAAATCCTAGTGCCCTAGGCGACCGCCTAGGTCACCTAAATGGAAGCGCCTGCCCTGAGCACGCTCCCCTTTTGATGATCACTGAGCCTCACCCCTACCTGTCCCCTGAAGCCAGGATGCGTTGCCAAAACACTCCTTGCCTTACTTTGAGCACAGGGACTGCAGTTGTTCTTGCCTTTGTATGGGGTATGTAAGCAGAAGAGGCTTCTTGTGCACCCTTGCCTCACAGCAGGGCCAGGGAAAACCTAGTCCATTAAAGAAACTTTTTACAGTTGGGTTTTTTTGCCTCCTTTTTGTCTTTTCTTGAGCTAATTGAATTAAATCAGTTTAAAATTTTGCGTAAAGTCTTTTAAAATTCTCTTTCTTGTCCTGTCACACTTAGCAGCCCATTGTATTTTCCTGTCTTTTTTTCCTTTTGTTGAAGTATCTGCCTGTACTTTTGCTTCATCATTGAATTAACTGGTTAATTAGAACAAAAGGCCATTTTTATTGACTCATTCATTTTAGCGTATATTAGTGTTCAGGTTTTGAGAATAGAAGATGGATCATCTGTTTAAAAATAATATACTCAGTACTGTCAGATGCCCCAGTGAAATTTTAAAGAATAATGCTAAGGAAAGTCCATTTTACATTTCAAAAGTGATTTCTAAATAAAATCCCTTTTGGCTGAGTGCAATTAAACAATAACTTGAAAACTGATCCAGTTCATATAGACCAGGTGGTCTCACATTAATTGGTGTCAGGGCTAGGGGGACTGGCATTCACCTTCTTACAAGATCCACTGAGATTAACTTGGAACTGTACTATAACCTGGGACGCTCTTCCTTTCCCTTTAGAGCAGTGCTGGGCAACCTGCGGCCCACAGGTTGCCCACCACTGCTTTAGAGCCCTCTCATTGTGTGTGGGGGTGGGGTGGGGGGGTGATTAGTAATAATTGTAGCTAGTGGGATTCCTTGGCACCATGGCTCCATCGGAGCCACACTACTGAGTGGTGGGAGGAAGGAACCAGAGTTCAAGAGCAGAACAAAAACATGACTGGGGCAGATGGTCCTGGTGCCCTGGCATCCAGTGGATATACCAAAGTCCCCAGGTTTGAAGGGCACAGAGTGATCAAAGAGAAACTCTGTGAAGGGATCTTGCTGAGGTTTCCTCCCCCTTAACCGGTTTCCATGGGGTTTTATGTAAGAAGAGGTCATTTTGGGCTCAAACTTATTTATGTGCATATTTGCAATTTATTCTTCCATTGTGGTTGGGAAACCTGTTTTTTGTCAATTTAAGAGGTCTCAGTTTATTCCTACTGTAATATTAAAGAGCTGTTTACTTAAGAAAGATTGTTTTTATCTTTGCCAGGTCCCATTTGACGTTACTTTGCAGTCAATACAAAATTTGGAGAAAATGTTTGATCCTGCTAATGGATGTGTGATAGCTGGAGGAAGCCTTTTCAGCTGGGTTATATCTCTGCTCCCTTGAATTTTCGTTCTGTAGTAACTTAATCAAATATTGAATTTCACAGTTTTAAAGGTCAAATTGTGTTCCTACTTAAGCCAGTGGGAATTTTGCCATTGATTTTAATGGGACCAAGATCTGGCCCCTATTGATTTATGTAGCTTTTAGTTACATTTTGGAAAATGTCACCTTTTATTTTTTATTAAATAAGTTAACTTTCCTTCTTCCTTATGTTTCTTAAACAAAATAATGTCTTTTTCAGGAATTAATGTCTTACAGGAACTTTTTGTAGGAAAAAGATTTAAAATGTGAGTTATTCAGTCCTAAATAAGTGAGTTTGTATTTTGCTGGGGTTTCTCTTTTTCAAAAACCTCATGTTGATTAAAAAATGTGAATAGGCCAAAAATACTGTTTGTCCTTGAGATACTGCAGGCCTTGTAGCCTCCTAATGTTCAAATATAAACTATAGATTTTTCCATAAAACATGTATTATGCTAAACTTTACCCTACCAGCACACATTTAACTGCTTTTCCAGTTAGTCACAGGTGCTTCTACTGATGAGCTTCATTGAGAAACAACTACTTAAAACCACTGCACTGGACTCCTTTCACAATTTCACTGCTTTTAAATTACAATTTCCAACTCCTCTGTCTTTGTTAAAGGAAGAAAAACTCTTACATACTGCTGACAGTGAAACTGATTTGTTTGAAAATGGTGTATTTAGATATCGCCATATAATTCTGAAGAGAGAATCTGTAAACAGGCAAATTTAAAAGCTACAAAAGAATAGTACAAAGGTATTGTATCTTTCATACAATATTCTAAAATGCTTAACAAAATAACATTGAAAATATGTATAAATGCTAAGTATTATTATTGTTTGAAAATTTGGACAAACATTAACTAAGGTTAGGGTGACCAGATGAGAGATGTGAAATATTGGGACTAGGGAGTGCCGGCAGAGCAACAAAAACCCCTGTAAGACCCAGCGGTGAAGAGGGAGGTGGAACAAGAGTCACTTGAGCATAGGAAAAATTCCTGGGGACTGAGCACCTACCGGCAGTTCTACGCCCTGCCCCCCTACACCAGCTCGCCTTCACTCTGCCTCCACCTCCCCTGAGCTGGCTGCCACGCCCTGCTTCTCCCCCCTTCCTCCAGGGCTTGCGCCGCCATACAGCTGATTAGCGCAAGCCTGGGAGGGAGGGGTGAGGAGGAGGAATGCAGAGTGCTTGGGGAAGAGGCGAGGCCAGGGTGGGGATTTGGGGAGGGATCCAATGAGGGACGGAGGGGTGGAGTTGGGGTGGAGCCGGGATGGATTTGGGGCAGGGGGGGCATGAGCCCCCTCCGCCTGTGCGCTGGAGGGCAAAATATCGGGACCCAGGACAAACAAGTAAATATCGGGACGTCTGGTCACCCTAACTAAAGTATCATAAAAACATTCCTGCGAGAAAGGAAGTGGTGTTATCCCAACTTTACAAAGGGGGAGATAGACACAGAAAAATGAAGTTGCTTGACCAAGACCACATAGTAAGTCACTGTGAGATCCAAGATTAGAATTTGGGAGTTTCTGGTCCCTAGCCATTGCTCAAGTTATATGATCATTTTGCCTCAAAACCATTGTTAACTACAATAATTCAGGCAAGAAGCAATAAAACTAACAGAAAGGATCAGGGGGAAGTCTGGAGGAATTAGCTGAGTCTTACCTGTTGATTAGAGTTTGAGACTGGGAGTCAGAAATCCTGAGTTCTGTTCTACCTTCTGTGTGTGATTGTAAACACTTCATGGTGAAATCCTGGCCCCACTGAATGGCAATACTCTCACGGACTTCACTGAGGCACTGTATCTCTGTGCCTCAGTTAACCAAATGATAAAATAGATATAATGATTCTTAAAGGTGATCGGTAAAGGAAAAAAGAGAGTTGTGCTCCTTTTTGCTTTAATATATGTAAAGGATGACAGAAAGTATTTTTGTTATGCGTTGCTTTTATTATAAGACGTGTGTGTGTGTGGGTGTTTATTTTTACATTATTCAGATGTTTTCGTTGTTTTTCCTATAACACTATGGATAAGAGGAGTACTACTAGGATTATCACATCAGCGGAATCAAGAAAGTGAAACTTGAGTAACTAATTAGGGAATGTATTTTTAGTGAGATTGTTTAAAACTCTCTCAAACTCATATTTAACTAAAATGGAGAAAAGATTCACAGCCACTACCCCTTCAATTAAAGGCTGAGAATGCTCCATCTACAGTTCCACCATCCTCCAAGAAGACCCCCAACTCTTACAGGGAAGATGAAAAATTTACATTCCTCATATTTCTTTTATAAAAGAAGTAGAAAAACAGCATGTTTGGAAAAACCTTTCCAGCCTTCATAAAAACCAAAAAAGGGCACATACCTCATTTTTTCTTTTCTTTTTTTAATTCTTTTTGAAGGTCACCTTGAAGTATGTCAGGGGGTTTTCATGAGGCTTAATTAATATTTGTAAGGCACTTTGAGACCATCAGATGAAAAGTGCTGTATAAGTAAAAAGTTTTTTATTACAGAGAAGATAACTCTTCAGTGCTGTCAATCTGGACCCTGCCACCACTATTACATTTATTTTAAAAAGAGAAATGTTCAGTAGAATTCTTTTCACATTCATATTTAAATATTTTATGCTTTTAAAGATATTTTTGTTGAAATAAGAATGTTGTCCTACCGTCTCTCCTTAGCGCTTCAGTAAAATGGTAATGCTGAAATTTTGACATCACTGTATCCATGGCAGCAAATTTTACTTTCATAAACACAGGATTAAGAATTCATTGAAGGTCTCAGAAGGTAGCATTGGAGATGACATATTTCTTTAGCATATAATTAAATTCTTTAGTTAACAATCTGTTTGTAATGAAGAAAGCTCATATTTAAACATGTTTTCAACAATTGCATAGAGTAAAACATAAAATTAATTGCAAAGTAAATTGCTTCTTGTTTTCTGTAGCATAGGAATTCGGATGGGTTTTTCGTCCCCTACCATTGAATGAAGACTAGGGTTTAAAGTCTGTTAGACTCAGATAAGTCTCTGTTAGCACCATTACTCAAATCTCTGCAATATGCTCTCCCTCAGTCCTCCTAAAATATTACAGGTGGAGGTGACCATGTCTTGTTTGATTCCACAGTTTGAAGACTAACTGATGGGACCAGCATCCCCCAGGCCTTTTGTAGTGAGGGTCCAATCCTTGCAAAGATCATCCTTCTCCTGCAGTGCAGGGGTAGAATTAGTTACTTCTATGACAGCTCTGAAAAACCTGCCCATCTCAAGTTGGACACCCAGACATTGAGGCTCCAACAATTAATGGACAGTGGTCAAATTTTTGCCAAAATATTTCTGTGCCTCAATTCCCCATCTGTAAAATGGGGTTAATAATACTTCCCTATCTCATAGGGGTTTTGTGAGGATAAATTCATTATTATTGTGAGAGGCAATAGTGAGGAAATAAAATACTCCAATACAATTAAAGCATATGCATGACTAAAGTCAATAATATGCTGATTGTGAGAATGTGACTGAACCAATCTCACCGCTCAACATAGAGTTGTTTCAAAATTTATGAAATCAATTTATAATTGTAAAAAACATGCACCCTATGTTTCTCCTCCTGACTGTCAGGAATCAGAGTCTTCAGCAGAGCAAGCCTCCAGACAACCTAACAAGTGCAGCTGGCCTGTAAGAGGAGTTTCTGATTGATTACACTGCTTGATTGGCAAGAAGAGTCAGCAGGCCAGCTCTTAAGCCCAGAAGCAGTTTGGCAGCTGCTCAGAGAATTTGCCCGTGGCTGCAATAGTTCCTGCTCCTGCCTTGTTCCTGCCCTGATCCTGTCTCAAACCCAGGCCTGCTTCTGCCTTGCTTTTATCCAAGTAACCTGGTTCTGACCTTCAGCTCCTGTTCTGGACTTCTGACTCTGGATAAGACTAGGCAGGCCACTTGTATTAAACCAGACAGTCTTGCTTTTCTAGGGTTTGTCCCCTGTCTGGAGTCAGACAAAACTGGATGTGATTTCGTCAGGTATCAAATAGGAGATGCCACATTGAAAACGGTGCTGCTCTGCCCCTGCAGGCATCACCTCACACGCAAGGTCATACTGGCGGGGACAGAGCAGTGCGCTCCTAGACCTGGGTGTCTCCCTCCACAAGCAGTGTGAGTTTGCATGCATAGTGTGTGCAACATCATGCAGCATGGGGGCGCCATCCTGCTCCCATGCAGCATGACCTCACGCGCATTGTGCAGCCGAGGTAACGCTAGCATAAGTGGGGTCACGTTGGCAGGGGCAGGCTCACACTGTTCCCAGAAGTCCTGGAATGTTCAGTGTTCCAGGAATGCATGAGTTAGGGTTGCCACCGATCTGGTTTTCACCTGGAAAGTCTGGCTTTTGGTTTGTGTGTCCGGGTGCCATTTGACAAGCCCTGATGTCCTTTTTTTTTTTTAATCTGTGGAAACAATTCACTGCTGATTTTAGTTTAACCCATTGAGAGACACTTACCCAGTGAATGCTTGCCACCCTTATGAAGAGCGGGACAGAGCCTAGCCAATCATAGCCTGGCGTCTTGCCTGCCCAGCCAATCACAGCTTTCCCTACCCCGCCCACTCCTGACCACCCAACTGGGGAAAGTTTGGAAAGTTCCTCAGCCTAGAATTTGGCAGGTCATGGCAACTAGGCAGGTGTGCAACAAATGTGGGGGGGGGGCTTCATTCCTCTCCCCTCTCATGTAGGTGTGTTGCAAATGGGGAAGTACCTGTTTCTCTTCCTTCCACACTGCCACTGTGTGTGCAAGTGGGTGGGACTGCCTTCTCTCTGACGTACTAGAGCAAATAAGGGGAGTATCTCCCCACAGTCTGTGCATCCATGTAAATGTAGGGGGAGTCCCTCTCACTCCAACTGTATGTTCAAAAGGAGGAACTCAGGGGAGTTCCCCAGGTTGTGTGTGCTAATGATGCAAACCTATCCCATTCTCTGTGTGTGTGTGTGTGTGTGTGTCCCATTCTGTGTGTGTGTGTGTGTGTGTAAATGGAGAATTTAAAATAAGTGTTTGTAATATGCACAACCTCTTAGGACACAAAAACCCAACCCTGGTCTTAAAAAAGGTAAATGTTATTAAAAACAAAAAGAAAGAAAATACATTTGGAACTTAGGCTATTGCTAGATTTAAAAAGAGCAAATATAATAATAAGCATCAAGAATGGTTTTCTTGAGGACCAGCTTAATGATTACAAACAAAATAAAAGCATTGGGGGTTAGCACAGAGGAGTCCACAAGCCAATAAGAAATAAAAGAAATAAATCTAATCACGTCTTCCTAGACATTTCCTGATATACTTACATATCCAGGGTTTCAAACTGAGGAGCTTCTAGGTATGATTTGATGATTTTTTCATACCTGGCGCAAGCTTCTTACAGCATTGCTGCTCTATGTCTCCTCTCTCCGGAGAACCACAGACAGACAAAAGGAGAGTCTTATTTCAATTTTTAAAAGTTCTAGCCTTCCCATTGGCTCTTTTGGCCAGGTGCCCACTCACTTCCTTTTTACCCTATGTATGCAGTCAGACTGTTTAACCCTTTACAGGTAAAGCAAGTAGAGAACAGCTACCAAGAGGGATTTTGTAGCTAACTGGCTGGCTGAGTGTCCATAAAATGGAGCTACCCTCCTTCATTTATCACAGCATCTCTTGGAAGCGAAGTGGAAAACTTGTCTTGTAGGATGCACAGCAGTATAAAACTGGTTAAATCCCTGAGTGAGAAACTAAAATAAAAAAAGCCTCAGGCAATAGCTAAGGAAAATAAAGGCTTTGCATTCTGTGTAGTAGATGATAGGAGTACAGCAAAGATAAACAAGACAGTTGAGAAGCACATTAAGACAAAAAGGTAGAGATATTTATTATTGGACTGCCTAGGGCTTTTTGAAATCCCTGTAAATGAGACAGAAACTGACTCTTTGGGGGGAGGGAGACTTGGAGAAATTTCTGTCATAGCTCATGAGCCTGATTCTCCTTTCACACGGCTTTTACATCTGTGTAACTTCATTGACTTTAAAGGAGATACTAATTTACACACATGTGAGAGGAGACTCAGACTCTTTAAGCCAACAAGAAGAAAAAGAGTTCTGACTAATGCTACAGGAGTCCCTTGAGAAAAGCTATTGGTACAGGAGATAAAACATGAACAATGATTGTGCGATGATGATGAATGTAAGGAATAAAGACACAATGCTAAAGGTTGTCAGGAAAACGAAAAGTAATGGCATTTTGTATAATGGTAACATGATTTTGTTTTTTTCTTGACCTTAGTTCACTTACATAGACCAGGACAAATGAAGTGAACCAGACAAATTAACATTTCATCAACAATGGAGTTGACATGAGCATTTTATACCTAACAACATTGAGATCGTTTATAAGGGAAAGACTCATTAGGAAGCAAGGACAATACTGAGGAAGCTACGGGCTGAAGGAATCTGCACTGTACCATTTTTTTTGCTGCTTTTGTGTTTAATAGCCCTTTAGTAATAGTCTTTATTAAAGAATATACCACTTAGAGCGAGAAAGCAAAGACAATGTGAAACACCAACACTGGCTGTGAGGAACTGATGGTTGTTGCTTTAACAGATCAAACAATGTTTATCTTGTTGTAAAGCTCAAAGAAGCTGGAGTAACAACTCATATTCACAGTCAGAGTATACATGCCAAGAAATGCTGTTGCATGATTGATTATTAAAAATAAATGGGGACCAGGGTTAGAAAGTTGTAGTCCAATAAATAAATTAAACCGTACCCTGAGCTGAAAAGTTCAGTGCAAGAGCTGACCCTTCTCCAAGTTGGCGCTGGTTTTATTTACTGCATCACTTAGAAGCCAGTCATGATCAGAAGCCCCACTGTGCTAGGTGGTGTACAAATATAATGAAGCATGGGCACTGGCACATGCAGGAGACAGGATTAGGCTTTGACCCATTATGATGATATGGGCCAGTCCTTATGGATCTAGATCCAAATTTTCTCAGTGTTTTGGCCATGGGCTAAGCTCATCCCCATTACATATGTATGCACTAATGACTGAAACTATCAATAAGCACTTCACTGCTCCACACTGGCACCCGCAGCTTGGTGCACGTCTCTTCCTATGCCCTTTGAGCACCATCCTCCGAGGATCCAGCTGGGGCAGGGCAGGACTAATGTTAGTACTCGCTGTCACCCGGCCACAGGACCGGCTGGGCTGTGCATGTGTAGGCCACGTGGGAGGCAGGCAAACCAGACCAGCTGCATCTGTGTGTGCATGTCTGTCTGCACACGTTTGTCCACCTGTCCGTGCATGTCTGCTTGCTGCACACGTCTGTCCATCTGTCTGGGCATGTCTGCCTGTCCGTCTGCACATATGACCTTGTCTGTCCCTGCCTGTCTGCACCCCATGTCTGTCTGTGTGTCTGTCTGGACCCGGGTCTGTCCACCTGTCCATGCGTGTCTGTCTGTCGGTGCACACCTATGCATAGGTGGGAGTTAGGGCCTGGAGTGGCAGGGCCCGGAGCCCCCACAGCTGACGTGACTCCCCCATTTCCCTGCCCCTTACACTAGAGCCGGTGTAATAAATTGCTCTGGGTAGTAATGTGCTACTTATGGTGTACTGAGCATGCTGCCCTTCAGCCTGCCCTTATTAGTCATAAAATTCTGTTGACTGCTATTTACAGGGGTTAAAAGGGGCAAAGGGGGCAAATCGGAGCAGGTGGATGGCCAGGGTCTGAGCAGGGAGTGGAAATTTACTGGTCAGGGGGGTCAAGCAGCTGAAGGCAGGATCAGGAGAGGGGCTAAAGGGCAAAATCAGTGCGGGGGGAGAGGAGCAGGAGTTAAGCTGGGGGTGAGGTGCTGGGAGAGGGTGCCAGAGAGCAAAACCTGGCATAGGCAGGGGCAGAGGGGATAACAGTTACCCCAGTGGAACTGAGACATCAGTGTTTGCAAAAATGGTGGGGGGCAAAGGGGCTTTTTTATTTCCCCTCTCACAGACAGCACCTCTTAGCATTGGCTTCTCAGAGCTGGAGTCTTAAAGGCACAGGCATCCCAATGCCTGGTCAATGCAGCTCCTCTTTGTCTGATCTAACCTACTGAGGCTGTGTCTACACTACAGAGTTCAAAGTGCTGCTGCAGATGCCAGTGCTCCTGGTAATCCACCCCGATGAGGGGATTAGCTCCAAGCAGTGGGAGCCAAGCCTGTCCACACTAGTGCTTTAAAGCGCTCAAATTTGCTGTGCTTGGGGGCGGGGTAGGGCATGATTTTTCACACCCCTGAGCCAGCAAGTTAGGGCACTTTAACTTGCCAGTGTAGATAATCTCTGGGACTTAATTCAGTGAAACATTTTACATATATCCCCTCAGAAACAAATAATTCCTTATCGCTGTATCTGATTGCATAGAGTCTCCCAGCAGTTTCCCAAGTTGTCTTATCTGCTGCTGGGATTCCCTGAATTTCCTGAATTTTTTATTCTAATGTTTTCTTCTCATTTTTAGAGCAGATGTTTATTCTGTTGGACCATCTGACTGAATTTCTGGCCTAGTGTCAAAACTTTGTTTTGAGTCAATCCATCAATGGGGATTGCATTTTTGCAACTGTATTTTTGCCTCTCAGTCTAGCCCTTAGTGTTTTTCTGTATGCCATAGTGTACAACTTGATTCTCAAATATTCAATGAAGGCAGTATAGTATCTCTCATCATGTCTTTCTCTCTGCAAAAAAATGTATTGTAATTTTTGCAGAAAATTAAAACTACCATCGTGGGTCAGACCAATAGTCCGCCTAATCTAGTATCCTGTCTTGTGACAGTGGCCAGTACCAGGTGCTTCTAAGGCAGTGATTTCCCTACACCCTCGCGCACCGAATTTCCTCAACACCCCCATCAGTTTTGTGAACTAGTTACATGCCAATTTAATGACTGTTTGGAAATTTGAATTGAAATTGGAACTACTACACACTTTAAAAGCATATACAGTATATGATAAAATACGTGTATCTGAAAAAGTATAATAGATTTGAAAAGTATGAACGTAGACTAGCTTCCTTATACAGCTGCTGTATTTTATGACAATGTCAGTGCATTCATTTCGGTGATGTTGGCCTACCTAATAATTTCAAATGATGATTTGTAAGCAAACTCTAAATAAGCTTTCCCTGACAGCTAGTGATGAGCTAGGGCTGGGGGGAAAGGCTTCAGGACCAGATTGTATTTACATTCACACCTAATCTACCTAGGTAGCCAGCGAACAGCTGTGTTGCCCAAGTGATAGATTTTGGCTGGGATTGGGTAACAAATCACTTGAATGCAGGGATGGGGAAGGAGTGAGAATGAAATGCTGTTCTTACTGAATGAGTAAAGGGCAGTAGAAGTGTACTTAGCCTGTGCTGATTGAGGGCATCAAGAGAGAGGGGTGGGGACCTGTCCCTCTCCACTGTTTAAAGACAGAGCTGATTAGGCTCCATAGATAGTCTTTTGTTCTGTTAAGTGACCACTGCAGCTGAAATCACTGATAATCAGGTCTAAGTGCTTAGTCCTGCTATGGAGACAGTGTTTCTGTGGAAGAGACAGCCCAGACTGTTGGTCTCTTGAGGTTCCCCCACTGACAGCTCAGCTGAAATCACTGAGAGCTGGTGGAACCTCAAGAGACCAACTCGCAGAAGTCACAGTGACAAGTGGCAGCAGAAGGTGACTGCGCAGGGCCATTGGCAATAGAGTGGTGGGGTGAACGGTAGCACAACAAACAGCGGTGGCCACAGCAAACAGTGAGCAGCTGGAGGAATGAACAAGGTGCCTTCTTGCCCCTGACCTGGGAGGTGTACTCGTGTGAAAGCACCTCTGAACTCTGAGTCTACACTGACCAAGGACAACACCGGTGAGTGGGGTGCAGTAGAGGGAAAAATGAGGGGCATGTTAAATAAACATTTGTTTGTTGGACTATATTTTAGTGACTTTGCTCCAGAATGCTAGATTTGTGACTGGGAATGGAAACTTCTATAAATATGTTTCCTAGTAGGCCAAGATTTTTAAAATGCATTATTTGCCAATGTTATCTCACATTGTTGCTATCTTGAGAGGTCATTATGTTGGGGAGTTTCTGTACTGAACATTATTATTATAATCAGTTTTTACATAAGAATGGTCATACTGGGTCAGACCAAAGGTCCATATAGCCCAGTATCCTGTCTTCCAACAGTGGTCAAGGTCAGGTGCTTCAGAGGGAATTAACAGAACAGGTAATTATCAAGTGATCCATCCTGTTGCCAATTCCCAGCTTCTGGCAAACAGGCTACGGACACTCAGAGCATGGTGTTGCATCCCTTCCCATTCTGGCTAATAGCCACTGATGGACCTATTCTCCAGGAATTTATCTAGTTTTTTTTTTTAATCCTGTTATAGTCTGGGTCTTCACAGCATCCCCTGGCAAAGAGTTCCATGGGTTAAATTTATGTTGTGTGAAGAAGTACTTCCTTCTGTTTTTTTTAAAACCTGCTGCCTATTAATTTCATTGAGTGACTGCTAGTTCTTGTGTTATGTGAAGGATTAAATAACAAAAAAACAATACAACAATTTTTCCACTCAAAGGCCTCAAAAACTGACCATGCTGAAGAACACATCAAGAACCAGGAATATATGAACATGTCATCTGAAGGTTCAAGTGGTATATCTACATCCGACCAGCCCGAAGCACAAATACAACTACCTACTAAAGAAACAGTGTCTCCAAAACCTAAAGGCAGTTCCCAATGTTTGTCAGTCAAAGTGTTCCCATTTATTGAAGTTACAAAAGATGGCTACTGATGCACCTCTTGCAAAAAAAACTTATGAAGAAGGAAAGCTTCCCAATGCTATAATTGGTAAAAGTGGAGGAGCTTGGCTTTGCTGATCAATCTGACAAATCAATGGTGACAAACTACGTGAAAAGGCTGCAAAACACCAGGCCTCTAGAGTGCATCTACATGCAGAAAGCCTTATTAGCCCACTTTCAAAGCCAATTTTAGAAGTACTTAATGAGGCTGTTAAGAATGCTGGAGACACAACACAGTTCATGCAAACAAACATGGCTGTAGCATCCTAATTTCTATTTAAGCAAGAGATACCACACACTATAAACTGGAGGCCAATGTTAAGTGCATTTTCACTTGTTCATCCTGAAGTTGAACACTGGTTCTGAACAAGACCAGCAAATACTCACTATCTTTCTGCAAGAATCTCAACTGACTGGCTACAAGTGTGCGGTGCAACAGTGAAAGACTCAACAGTTGAAAAAGTGAAGAACTCTTTCACCACATTCAAAAAATTTGCATACATGGCTGATGAATGCATCGATGCAAATGGACGTCAAGTATTAAGTCACTGTGTACGTTATCTTGATGTCAGGGGTATGCCAGGAGATGCATTTCTAGATGTTCAAGTTTATAGAAGACACATCGGCTGCATCTGTGACAACCCGCATCTTAGAAGAATTAAATGCTTGTCAATTGGACTGCAAACAGATGGCTGCTTGTGCATTTGATGGAGCTGCAAACTTCTCTGGAAGACATGGTGGAGTACTAGCTTTGCTCAGAGAAAAGTGTAACCCTAATCTCTCCCATACACACTGTAGAGGCCATCTAATTCCAACTAGCACTAGTACGAGCTGCAGAATCTTCAAAAGACATTTAAAAAGCTATACATTTAATGTCTTCATTATATTCTTTTTTCAGCAAGAGTCCAAAAAGACTGAATATCTTGAAAAATATAGAAGATACACTGGGACTGAAGTTCAAATTAGTCCAACCTGGGAAAACCCACTGGCTTTCTCATGAGCGATCCTTGGCTGTTGTCTTGAAATTACTCCAGCCGTTATTACTGGCTTTGGAAAGTATCTACCAAGATGAAATGGATCTAAGTAGTTAGGCTGGTGGATTACTTTTGCTACTAGGTTCAGAGAAGACTATTGCCATTCTCTCTTTCGTAAATCTACTGTTGAAACCACTTGGGTCATTAAACAATGACATCCAGGCATCTGCTACAATAGTAGTAGATCTTTGTCCAGCAATAGAGGCTACATTTGGATCAATCAGAGAGCTATCCATTGAAAAAGTACTGGAAGAAGCAAAGACTTCAGTCCAGAAGTTGACCAATGAAGACATTTATATTGAATCCTTAAGTGAAGGAGACAAGAAGTGTTTAAGACAACTGAAAAAGTGCACAGACTTGATTCTTAAAAATCTACAACAGTGACTTCTAGATTCTACTCAACCTCTATGTAGCTTTTACAGATGGCTGTCCTATAAAACGCCAACCATTGAGTGGAGTGAGGAGGCACTACCAGCAATGGGGCTGCCATGTGATCAGGACAGAATAGAGAATTTGAACACAGAGTGGACTATCATGCGATGAATGAATGAAGATTTGACTTCAACTTCTTTTTTATCATCACTAGTGGCTTGACCCGATCTTTGTGTTATCTTTCCTGGGATGAAAGAAGTAGGAATTCATCTCTTGCTACTCCCAGTCACAACAGCTACAGTTGAGTGTTCTTTTTCATCATTGAACAGAATTTTGTGTTCTGAAAGAAGTCGCCTTCTGCCTAATCATGTGAATGAACTAATGAGCATATCAATTGAAGGAATGGAAGTACTGGACACACGAGAAGCCACCAAAGATGAACACATTGCATTCAAGAAGTTCATTAACAGAGTTGTGCAAAATTATAACAAGAAACCAAGAAGGATGTAGACGTAGTGCTTCATAGAAGGCTTGAGTAACCAACTTTAATTTGTGTGATGATTTAAAAACATGAGTTAAATCTAATAAAATGGTCATGAAACAATTTTCAGTTTTTACTATGTTTCCATACAGCCCATCTTCACCCTCACAGTCTCACCCTTCATTGGCCCTGACACCCCCCCCCGCCACTGTAAATTCGAACACCCCCGCCCCCATTTCAATTCCTGGGGAAACCACTGTTCTAAGGGAACAGTCAGACCAGGTAGTGACTCAGTGAACCATCCCATTGTCCACTCCCAGCATCTGCCAGTTGAAGGACCGTTTAGGGACATGCAGTGCATGGGCCTGCATCCCTGATTATCTTGGCTAATAGCCAATGTACTTATTCTGAGGGACCGAGCTAATTCTTTGTTCAACCCCTTCATAGTTTTGCCTTTCAAAATATAATGAACACACATACCTTTACAACCACAAGAATTCTAAAATCATGAGTTATACACCCTCAAGTCAAGACATTTTAATAAATAAATGATTTTTTATGTGCCTCTTTGTTCCTGAGCCTGTAGGGTCCCGTAAGGCCAGTTCCAATGCCTTGAGGCTAAACACCTGAATGAATCTTAGTCTATCCTCATACTGTTCCTGTTACCTCCCAAACATTTCATGCACCTAAGGCCATATCTACACTTTAAGTGTGAGTTAACTGAAGTTATGTCAGCATAGAGCCACTACGATTACTATGTCGCTTGTGTGCATGCCTCCTCAACTCCTTGTCTCAGCAGTCAGGGTACTCACCAGAAGCACTTGTATAGATTCAAAGTGAGGTGCACCATGAATAGATATTCCACTGCCCATCCACTGTATTTTGGGAAGCTTTGGTTTGGCAGTGTATGCTGGGTACCAAACAGGTCAGATAGGGGTGTTGTGGCCAGGGGATCCAACTTCCTATAATGCATTGTTAACCATCCACTAATTTTATATGTATCCCATACATAAATGTATAATGTTTACATCTTTTTTTTTTTTTTCTAAACCTACAAACCTGCCTGGATCTCCTCACTGTCTGCCATCTCACACAGAATTATCAAGCTTGCATGGCTCTGCCTATTGTCATGAGCATTTCAACCCAAAGGTGCATGCTCCTTTACAATTTGCAGATCAGCAAACATGCATGTGGGGTGTGACATATACTCTATATTCTTTATGAAAATATGCTTATGATATGGATT
Organism: Chelonoidis abingdonii; assembly: GCF_003597395.2. Classification (NCBI taxonomy): domain Eukaryota; kingdom Metazoa; phylum Chordata; order Testudines; family Testudinidae; genus Chelonoidis; species Chelonoidis abingdonii. The sequence goes on from NC_133769.1 coordinate 89,366,911, forward strand.
TGACATAGCTAATATGTACTTTATGCAAGAGGCTGATGTGAGGTATCATTGCAAAACTTAAAACCTATTGACTGTATTTATCCAATCTGTGTGTATGTAACGTTTGTATCTGAGGCTAGAAATATTGACCATGTCTCTGTATTTCAAATGTGCTCTGTTGGATGAGACCAGACAACGTTAGTGGCTTATTGAAGGAATGTACAAACACATAAAGATTACCCCAGGAATCTACAAGTTGCAAATTGCTAGAGATAGCAGTCTTACATCCCTCTGGTGTGAGACACTGCTATCTGTAGGAATTAGCTTAATCAGACAGCAGTGTTACAGGTAGCACACCCCTACCGTTTGCAATTTCTTACACACATATCTGTGTGAAAATGCTATCTGTAGGACTGTGCTACCTGCACCAGCAACAGGTCCTACTTTGCTAAAAAAGGCCATCTAGTGTAGCTAATTCAAGCAGCCTCACATGTAAAACCAACCTGATTGTTAAACAAAACTATGTAACAAGCCTTGTGGATGGGGGGAAGTGGTTGACATGGTCTATCATGCCTTTAGTAAGACTTTTGATACTGTCTCCCATGACTTTCTTATAAACAAACTATGGAAATGCAACCTAGATGGAGCTAAAATAAGATGGGTGCAAAACTAGTTGGAAAACAGTTCTGACAGTAGTTATCAGTGATTCACAGGCAGAGAGGGCTGAGTCATGCTGAAAGGGCATAACAAGCGGGGTTCTCCAGAGAGCAGTTGTGGATATGTTTCTATTCAAAATCTTAATCAATGATTGAGATAATGGCATAGAGAGTACACTTATAAAGTTTGTGAATGATAACCTAGAAAGGAGTACTGTGGAAAGGGATCTAGGGGTCCTAGTGGACCACAAGCTGAATATGAGTGTAACACTGCTGCAAAAAAACAGACCATCACTCTGTGATATCTGCTCTACTCTGCGCTGATTAGGCCTCAGATGGAGTATTGTGTCCAGTTCTGGGCACTGCATTTCAGGAAAGATGTGGACAAACTGGAGAAAGTCCAGAGAAGAGAAAAAAAAAGTGATAACAGTTTTCAAGGATGTAAAAATCAAGCAGCATCTTTTTACAAAAGCTGTTTCCTACAATCTATACCAGGGGTAGGCAACCTGTGGCATGGGTGCCAAAGGCAGCACCTGAGCTGATTTTCAGTGGCACTCACACTGCTCAGGTCCTGGCCACTGGTCCGGGGGCTCTGCATTTTAATTTAGTTTTAAATGAAGCTTCTTAAACATTTTGAAACCTTATATACAACAATAGTTTAGTTATATATTATAGACCAATAGAAAGAGGCCTTCTAAAAACATTAAATTGTTTTACTGGCACGTGAGACCTTAAATTAGAGTGAATAAATGCAGACTCAGCACAGCACTTCTGACAGATTGCCGATCCCTGATCTATACCTATCAATAACTGCTACAGGGAGCACTTTTCTACCGATAGCAACTTCACATATATCAAAGTGCAAGAAAGTGCTACCTGTAGGCACTTGCTACATCCGGTATAAGTTTACTAGCATAGCAGTTTCTTACAATCTATACGTATCAGTAACTGCTACAGGTAGCACACTACCACGCGGAGCAGTTTGCTACACTGCATCCCGCCAGGCGCCGCCCCGCTGCCGGAGCGCTCAGGGGAGGCGAACGCACTCTACTCCTTTTGCCCTCTCTGGGCCGCCGTACACGGAATCGGCGGGGGGGGAGGAGCCTCGCGGTGGCTGTTGGGACGGGCTGTTAAGTTGCAAGAGGCGCGGAAACTCCGCTGTCGCCGTTCCGCACCTGGGGAAAAGGGGTGGCTGGGTGGCCGCCTGCAAGTAAGTGTCTCGCGGGGCCCGGTGCCGCTAGCAACGCTCATTGGCTGGAACCATTGGTCGGACCCTGTAGAGGACTCCGAGTTGGGGTGCCCCAGCCAATCGGAGAGGGCCGCGGGGCGGGATCTGAGCGCTGTCGGGCCAGGTGCCTGTTACCTGGGCAGCGGCTCCCTCCCCTCTGCGGTCCGCAGCGGCCATCGGTTCGCCGGCAGGTGAAAGCCCCAGGGGGCGGGGGAGCACGAACGAAGTTCCCGGTAGCCCGGGGGCCGCCCCATGTGGAGCCGGGGGGAGCAGCTGGGGCGAGGGGGCTGCAGTCTTGTTTAACCCTGACCCCCCTTCCCCCCCGGTCGCAGAGCGGCGTGGTCCGGGTGACCTCACCCGGGGCGTGCTAGAAACCAGCCCCAGGCCCGGCGAAGGGGCGAGAGTTGCACGCAGGGGGCGTCGCTGAAATGTCACCGGGGGGGCGGAGTTTGCAGCGTTTGAAGACCGGCACCGTTCAGCATTAACTCGGCTTAACATTGTGTAAAGCTGGTGAAAGGCCACAGCCAACTGGGTTGAGATTTAGGCCTGATCTACAGCTAAAATTTATGTCAACCTACTTACATCACTGAGGCTGTGAAAAATGTCAGACCTAATTTCTGATGTAGATAGACTCAGCTAGGTTAATGGAAGAATTCTTCCATGGACCTAGCGACTGCTGCGCTGAGGGAGAAATCTTCCCCGGGATGTAGGAAGGATCTACGCCACTATGGTCCTACAGCTGCTGTGGTGCTTTAGCATTGACCTACCCTTAGATTGTGAGAGTTTGGTTCTGGTGTTCCAGGTGGGCGCATCGCTAGTAAACATTAGAAGAGGAACTTGATCTAATCGGTAACACTCGAGGGAATATTGCCGTGGCAGGGATAACTGAAGGAAAGCGCATACTGGTTATCAAATTGTGGAAGTATTGTTCCATTTACAACAAAAAGCGTTGAGATCTCCGTTGACTGACAGGAATAATAAGTTGCTTTTATAGCATCTTCCATCTAGAAAGACCAAATGGCAGTTTGCACACTTAACAGATATACACAATTTCAAGTATTAAAAAGACCACCACTCTCCCTCTCTTATGATGAAGCGCAGCCCCCTATTGGGTGAAATCCAGCAGCTGTTAAACAATACACAGCAACACTCCATTACACATATACAAGTTTAGGCTAATCGGGGAAAGGATATGAAACTCAGTTAAAACTAAAGGGAAAATTTTAAGTTGGCAGAGTACGTCTGTTGCCAGTTTCTTGTGCCATAGACTCGTAAATGAATACAAGTGTCATAGGCCTTGAGTCTTATGTCTAACTTTTTTATTTTTCCCTTATTTTGCACGTGTGAATTTTCTTACTTTAACTTGATTCAAATTATTTTATCAGTTTGTTTAGGCACAACAGCCAAAGATCATATGGAAATATTTCTATAAAAAATCACAAAAGGAAATGCTATTGCATAAGTTGCTGAAAAGGAAACTGATTATAAACAAAAGTGAAACCAAGTAGTCTGTTTTTATTGGGGAAGTTGAATGTAGTACAAACCAAACAGCATTGGTAGTGACAGTAAATTAGAAACTTCAAATTCTTTTGAATGATCTGTGTCATTAAAACCACAGATTAAGATTTTCCCCCGTATCTTTATATGATCTGGGATGGGGAAGGCACTGGAGTGCTTACAGTTCAAACTTCTAATCCTTGCTGGAACAATTAATTTATTTTAGCCTGAATAGCTCCATCTGCTGTTTCTCAAAACAGGTTTCTGAATAATCATGGTTCAGAATGAAGCTGTTATGAACTCAAAGAATTAAGCATTTAAAAGAGGATGGGTGGGTGGCAATGGGGGGTGGTAGTGGTGGCAACTCTTTGACTGTTTGTGTAATGTCAGCTTGATCCTTTAATTTGTCATTTTATCAAGGAAATCTTGTAAGTAACAGTGGATGGAATTCTTCCCTTTAATTTACAAGGTGAACTGGAGCTGACTTTTTTTCCCCTCCCCATGCGTTTTTTAGGCCTATAGGTGCAGCCATGCAGGAAAGCATCCGTTTTGCTTCTTCAGGAGATGATATTAAAATATGGGACTCCTCATCTATAACAGTGGTGGAACAGTTCAACCCACATACTTCGCATTCAGTTAACTCACTATGTTGGGGCAATAATAATATCCTTTACTGTGTCTGTGTCTGCATTTCTGCAAAACTCGATTGAACTTCTGGATTAAAGTACATGTAAATATCCGTTTTAATTTAGTCTTGATTTGAAGAACTGTTTTTTTAGTTTTAGGCAAAGGTTTTGTACACTGATGCAGAAAATATTTAGAGTTGAGTAATAAAATATGAGATTACATGGGAGACTAAGCTGTTTAAATCAATGATACTCAGACTGAGGTTTGTGAGCCACAAATGGCTCTTCAATGTGTGTCCTGTGGCTCTTTGCAGCACATGATATTAAAACACAGTGTGATTTTAATTATTAACCAATCAGGATGCTTTTATTATGTTAACTAATTGTAGTTGATAAAATAATGGTCAGTTATTTTGCTGTGAGAATAATATATACGCATATTTAATAAAAAAATATTTCCCGTCATACTGTTTAAATATGAATATACAGTACTATAGTAAATGAAACAATGAATTCACACTACTGTGGTTCCTTTGGGTCCTGAACCTCTGAGATTTGAACTGTGCGTAAGAGAGAGATGAGGCAAAGGTTACAGTAACAAAGATGTGGATGAGGATTTTAGTAGTGGAGATTGAGGAAAAGACTGACTAAAATAGTCTAAAATAGTGCAAATACTAACTCAGAGCTCTGAAGGGATAGAGTCAACTTGAATTCTAGACAGTTTAAAACAAAACTAAAGTATTCTAAAAGCAGCAGAGTCCTGTGGCACCTTATAGACTAACAAATGTATTGGAGCATGAGCTTTCATGGGTGAATACCTGCTTCATCGGCTCCAATACGTTTGTTAGTCTATAAGGTGCCACAGAACTCTTAGTCGGGATCTGTAAAAGCAGCAAACACAGCTACCCTTTTGATACTAAAGTATTTAGTTACTACACTTGCCTCTGAATCCCTCTTCCAATCTTTGTGGGATTTTACAACCAGGTTTTCTTAATTTTTTTAAAATAATATTTTTGTCCTTTGTTTCTGTGTGAAAAGTAGATATAAGCAAAAAGGGAAATTGTGGGAAATCATGGAACTGCCTGTGTGCAACTGCTATCAAATACATAGTGCAAACTGGAAAAAATATTTAAGTTGTCTCTTAATCAAAAGTGGTGTTTGTAACAATAATACATGGCAAAAATCATACTTCTGTGTGCAAGTTTAAGCTGAGTTAACTTGATGTCAGAACTAGAGAATTACTTGTCCTCCTTCTTCCCCCACCTCCAATGCCATATATGTGTGCTTTTTCAGATGGCAGAGGACTGCTGCACTATTTTAAGAGGAGAGGTTTAATTTTCTTGGGTTACAAATCCAGCTAACTAGATTTGTATTTGTTTACTTCAGTTACTAATCCTCATATCCACTGCCCTGGAGATGGCTATAAGAGGGACATGTGTCTCAGAAGGGATAGTTACTCTGGTTATTTCAAGTTTGGGGGGTGGGGCACTCTGCACTCCTTGGGCTGGGGCGGAGGGGAAAAGATGCTATACTTCTCCCATTTACACTCACCTTGATCCTGTGTATTTTATCCCTCTATTATCTTCTCTGCAAATGCTCTATGAGAGAAGAGCATAGTTGTGAATGCCATCTTATATATCTGTTTTATGTCACAGGCTGTTCTTACTAGTTTGTGTGCCTGAGCTATTAAAAAGAGTTGTGTTATGCTGCAGCTAGTGAAGATAATCTTTTCATCTTTATTATTTGCTCCAGACTATATTTTGTCCTTAAGCTACTTTGGGTGACAAAACACTTCTTGGCAATGTGGTCATGATAACTGCAACAGTTGCTAATGTACTCTGGTGTTAGTTAAGCCCCTCAAAGGGCTCTATTCTGAGTTTTTTTCTTTTCGTTCAAAAGGTTTAGGTAAAGCTTATTTCATATTATAATTAACTGTGGCATAATGATAAATCTCCCTTTCACAGTACTTGTACTGTAATCTGATTCTGGTTATTATGAATGCAACAGATACCTAAAATACTCGTTTTCATAATTCTAAACACAAAATAACTTTTTATTACAAGTATTGCATGGTTTCCCTATCCAGAAGGAGACCACTGGAAACTAAACCATGGTAACCAGTGTGCTGTTCCTAGAATATAGCACAGAATTGGATTAATGATTGTCATGAATAGGAGTTTTCTCTAGGTTTCTAGGCTTACTAACAGTAACAAACATTGTTTGGAATTTTGTTTAATGGTAACTAGAGTTGTGATAAAGGCTAAAAGAAGTGAGGGGGAAAATGTTGTAGAGATAGATGGGAGAGAACTATGGACGGATAGGCAGCCTAGCAGGGTGGAGCTTTAACCAACAAAAATAATCCAAATACCCTTCTCTCCCTCCCCCCCCAAATTTGCCTTGTTTTTTTTGTTAGGGTTGGGGGGCAGTGGCATCACATAGGAAAATCTACTTCAGGAAAAGGCAAACTGTTTACATAACAGCTGCTTAATGAAATTCCATAAAAGAGAATCCTCACTCCATAACTTATTAATTTCCTCCCCTCAAAGAGCAGTGTTTCAAAGCAGCTATGTCACTTCAAGATATAGTACTTTAAGCCAATCTATTGAACAGGTACAATAATGGGTAATACCTACACTTGCTTGCCAGCAGCTGTACAAAGTTTCATGATCTATATTCTATGATCCTTAACTCCCAATTCAGATAATTTTCTGGTCACTGCATCTACCATCGGTGATAAAATAGTTGTTTCAAGCTGTAAGGGTAAACCTGTTCCACTTTTTGAACTAGCTGAAGGGGTAAGTATAACTTGTGGCTTTGTTTTTTCTCTCTCGTATTTGCATTTTGTCTGCTCTGCTCACTTCTTTTACAACTTTATTTAGATACCACTTATAATTAAGCACTGTTAAGGTTATTACACACAATGCCAAGTATCAGAAAAATGAGCAACATATATAGTGTTTAGCTTGTTACCACTTTATTAACTTGAGTTCAGTGGAACAAGACAATGTATCGTTGGGTTACATTAGGTCAGTAACTGCTACCTAGTTGCAGGAGCAGAAAATGAGGCTTAAACTTTGTTCTTAAATTTTTGCTGGGTTGTCATGACTATAGGCTCTTGTAAGTAAGTAAGTGTGTGTGTGTGTGTGAAATCACTCAATTTTTGTAACAAGGGTTAGATCCCATCCCATATACATTATAAAACTTACTATGCCGGAGACCGGGACCCACTTATAGAGTAATACTCTGACATGGCTGCTTGAGTAGACTGTGTTGGAGTGCTAACTTGTTATAATTGGGTTCCACACTACTGTAGCTCTTGTAATCATAGGACTGAAAGGGACCTCGAGAGGTCCCTGACCGGTGCTCTTAAAAACCTCCGATGATGAAGATTCCACAATTACCCTAGGAAATTTATTCCAGTGTTTAACTACCTGGATGGGAAGTTTTTCCTAATGTCTAACTTAAACCGCCCTTGCTGCAATTGAAGCCAGTTACTATCCTCACAGGTTAAAAAGAACAATTTTTTCCTGTTGTCCTTGTAACAAGCTTTTATGTACTTGAAAACTGTTGTTATATTCCCCCTCCTCCCCCAGTTTTCTCTTCTCCAGACTAAACAAATCCAAGTTTTTCAATCTTTCCTCATTGGTCATGTTTTCTAGACCTTTAATAATTTTTGTTGATCTCCTCTGGACTTTCTCCAGTTCGTCCACATCTTTCCTGAAACGTTGCACCCAGAATTGGACACAGTATTCCAGTTGAGGCCTTATCAGTATGGAGTAGAGTGGAAGAATTCTGGTATCTTGATTACAACACTCCTGCTAGTACATCCCAGAATGATTTTGCTTTTTTTGCAACAGGTGTTATACTGTTGACTCATTTTTAGCTTGTGATCCACTATGACCCCCACATCCCTTTCTGCAGTACTCCTTCCTAGGAAGTCACTTCCCATTTTGTATGCGTGCAACTGATTGTTCCTTCCTAAGTGGAGTACTTTGCATTTGTCCTTACTGAATTTCATCCTGTTTACTTCAGACTATTTCTCCAGTTTGTTCAGATCATTTGGAATTTTAATCCTATCCTCCAAAGCTCTTGCAACCCCTCCCAGCTTGGTATTGTCCACAAACTTTGTAAGTGTCCTCTCTAGGCTATTATCTAAATCATTGATGAATCACTGATCACTGCGGGACCCCACTCAATATGCCCTTCTTTTGGAATGGTTTTTCACCCACCTTATAGTAGCTCCATCTAGATCAGAGGCAACCAAGGCCCATGGGCCACATCTGACCCGCACGACTGTCCTGTCCAGCCCCTGAGCTACTGACCGACCCCTATCTAGCCCCCGGCCCCTCCCCCGCAGCCTCAGCACGCCCCACCGCCGGCGCAATGCTCTTGGCAGCGGAGTAGCGAGCTCCTGGGGCGGCACCCTGCAGAGCTGGGGCCTGACCCAGTGCTGTGTGCTGCACGGCGCAGCTGCCTGTCCTGGTGCAGCCATGCTACTAGCCACCGGCGCTCTAGGCAGCGCGGTATGGGGGCGGGGAAGGGGATTGAATAGAGGGCAGGGGAGTTCAGGGGATGATCAGGGGCCAGGGGTGTAGATAGGAGTCGGGGCGGTCAGAGGGTGGGGAACAGGTTGAATGGGGGCAGGGGTCCTGGGAGAGCAGTCAGAAAGGAGAGGGGTTGGATGGGATGGCAGGGGGCAGTTAGGGGTGGGGTGTCTGGGGGCAGTCAGAGAGAAAGGGTGATTGGATGGGGCAGGAGTCTCAGGGAGGCAGTCAGGAAGGAGAGGAGGGGTTGGATGGGTTCGCGGGGGGCAGTTAGGGGCAGGGTGTCCAGGGGTGGTCAGGGAGAAGGGGTAATTGGATGGGGCAGGGTGTCTGGGGATGGGAAGACAGAGCAGGGGGGACTGTCAAGGAATGGAGGGGTTGGATGGGGTAGGAGTCCCGGGGGGGCTGTCAGGAGGCAACAGGTGGGGGGGCGGGGTGTGCAGATGAGGCGGAAGCCGGGCCGTGCTTGGCTGTTTGGGGACGTACAGCCTCCCCTAACCAGCCCTCCATACAATTTCAGAAACCCGATGTGGCCCTCAGGCCAAAAAGTTTGCCCGCCCCGATCTAGATTGTATTTTCCTAGTTTGTTTATGAGATGGTCATATGAGCCAGCATCAAAAGCCTTACTGAATCCTGATGGAAACTAAAATAATGGTACAGAAGTGTATAAAGGCTGGGCTCTTACTTGTTTGGGGGACTACTGGTGAAATAACTGAAAATGTCTGTTTTTTAGACATCCAAATACAGTATAGCTATTTTTAGCTCCTTGATGCCAATGATTAGAATAAGTCTGATGGAAAATAAATGGACTCTTCTTAGTGTTCCCAGACCCAAGAACTTCACAGTGAATCTTTAATAATAATAATAATAATAATAATAACAATAATACATTTCTGTCTTCAGTGTAGGTGTGTCATTAAGAGTGCCCCCCCATTCAGTGCTGTAGTGATTATTTTAAAAAAGAAGCACTTTGTGAAATTGGAAGGCTTGCTACTATAATATTCTCTGTAGTGTTTAAAGAATATGAACTTGGAGACCTAGACAGCTTTGAGGTGTCTTTTAAAGGCACTTGTTTTTGAAAGTCTTACCACATTTGTGCACAGTAGCTATTGTGTGAGATGAGAGGTGTATGGCATCATTTCTGGGAGCTATACTGCACAGGAAAAATGCATATTGAAATAAAGGAAACCGAGGTGGAGACAACATAAATGGGAAGGGGGGAAAGGTGGAGTGAGAGGTTTGAGTCCATATGATAGGTTTAATATTTGTTAATTAACATACATAAATGTAAGTAATCACGTACAATTAATCATTAGGTGCAGCAATAGTTTCATTGAAGTCAGTGGGACTGCTTGTATTGGTAAAGATTAAGCTCTTGAGTATTTGTATGATATATAGTCTGCAATAATAAACATTTCTTATGCCTGTTTTCTTTACCAGGCAAAACAGACATGTGTGAGCCTAAATTCCAGTTCTGTGCATATTGTCAGTGGAGGCCTTGATAACACTGTTAAAATCTGGGATTTAAAGTCTAGAAGACTTCATCGATGCCTTAAGGTAACTGTTTTTTCTGTTGGCTCTGAAAGTTAACAGGGAAAAAAAGTAGATCCATATTTTCTAGCTTTTGTTGACCATCTTGAATGTATATTTTCTAGCTAACAAACAAGGTACAATTTACCACTGTGATCCTGCAAAGACTCTCACATGCTTAATTTCATGCTCTATAAGCAGCTCTGTTGAAATCAGGGACGCTACTCATAGGGCCTAAAGTTAAGCACATGTGTAAGTCTCTGTAAGATCAAAATGTGGGATTTTCATATTGGAAGAAACTGGCAAGTAGCCAAGTCCTAAAACAAATCATTTCAAGAACTGCACTTTCTATTATTCCTGCCTTATTACAGCCTTGACCCTACAAATAAAAAAGGACATACATAATTTCCGATATGTGCTTAACTTTAAGCATGTATGGAAGTGTTGTCAGGTTTGGCATCTTAATGAGAAAAGGTGAGTGTTTAAAGCGAGGTCATTTTTTTTTTCGTTACCAGTCCATTTGGATTCTCTATCCTACAGTGAAGCCATAAGCAAAAAACCCTATGATAGTCTCATTTTTTCAATGACCTCTAATGAGCTGCAGTAGTACAAACTCCATAATTAATGGATGTAACCTGCTTGTTTGTTTACAAACTTTCCTTCCCTTTTCCTACCCTCTCCAGGTCCAAAAAAAAGTCAAGTTAATCAACTAAGATGTTTGTCATTGTGGCCTGGTCTACACTACGCGTTTAAACCGAATTTAGCAGCGTTAAATCAATTTAACCCTGCACCCGTCCACACAACGAGGCCCTTTATATCGATATAAAGGGCTCTTCAAACCGGTTTCTGTACTCCTCCTCGATGAGAGGAGTAGCGCTCAAATTGGTATTGCCATGTTGGATTAGGGTTAGTGTGGCTGCAAATCGATGGTATTGGCCTCTGGGTGGTATCCCACAATGCACCACTGTGACTGTTCTGGACAGCAATCCGAACTCGGATGCACTGGCCAGGTAGAGAGGAAAGCCCTGCGAACGTTTGAATTTCATTTCCTGTTTGCCCCAGCGTGGAGTTTTGATCAGCATGGGTGGCAATGCAGTCCCAAATCCAAAAGAGCTCCAGCATGGACCGTACGGGAGATACTGGATCTGATCGCTGTATGAGGAGACAAATCTGTTCTATCAGAGCTCCGTTACAGAAGACGAAATGCCAAAGCATTTGAAAAAATCTCCAGGCTATGACAGACAGAGTCCACAGCACAGTGTTGTGTGACAAGCTTAACGGAAAGCAAAGAATCAAATGGACGCTCATGGAGGGAGGGAGGGAGGGCTACTGAGGACTCCAGCTATCCCGCAGTCTCCAAAAAGTATTTGCATTCTTGGCTGAGCCCAATGCCCAAAGGGTCAAAAACTTTTTCCCGGGTGTTTCAGGGTATATGTCGTCAATTTACACCCTTCCCCCCACCGTCCCCGAAAGAAACGGGGAAAAAAACGTTTCTCACCTTTTTTCAGTGTCACACTATGTCTACTGCATGCTGCTGGTAGACGGGGTCAGCAGCGCTGAACACCAGCATCCCCTTTCCAGTGGCAGACGGGACAATGTGTACTGCTATCCATCGTCGTCATCAGCCTGTGAGTGCTCCTGGCTGGCCTCGGTGAGGTCCACCGGGGCGCCTGAGTAAAAATGGGAATGACTCCCGGTCATTCCCGGCAGATGGTGCAGAATGGCTGGTAACCGTCCTCATCATAGCAACTGGAGGCTGAGCTCCATCAGCCCCCCGCCCCCCCCCCCGCCATGTCTAAAGAAAAGATTCAGTACTGCCTGGACTATCATAGCAGCTGGAGGCTTCCTCCCCCTCATTTTATCTCACTGAAAAGTCAGTATTTCTTATTCCTGCATTCTTTATTACTTTGTCACACAAATGGGGGGACACTGCCACAGTAGCCCATGAGGGTTGAGGAGAGGGAAGCAACGGGTGGAGTTGTTGCGGGGCACCCCTAGAAGGTATGCAGCTCATCATTTCTGTGGGATTTCTGGGGCTCTGACACGGAGCGGCTGTGCTCTCTGGTTCTCTATACACTTGCCCATATTCTAGCAGGGCTGACCCTATTTTAGACAAAACATAAAGAAGGGAATGACCCGGGGAGTCATTCCCATTTTGTCCATGTGCCCCCGGCCGACCTCAGCGAGGCCAGCCAGGAGCCACCCATGACAGCAGCAGACGGTACAGAACGACTGATAACCATCATCTCATTGCCAATTTACAATGTCATGGCCGACGGTGCAATAGGGATGGTAACATCTCTGCACCTTGCAAGGCAAACGAATGCTGCTGTGTAGCACTGCAGTACCGCGTCTGTCAGTGGCATCCAGTACACGTACGGTGACAGTGACAAAAGGCAAAACGGGCTCCATGGTTGCCATGCTATGGGCGTCTGCTAGGGCAATCCAGGGAAAAAGGGCGAGTCATGATTGTTTGCCATTGCTTTCACGGAGGAAGGATTGAGTGACGACATTTACCCAGAATCACTCGTTTCGTAAACAGGTAATTAAGGGTTAATGTCTCTTTACCTGTCAAGGTTAAGAAGCTCAGTAAACCTGGCTGACACCTGACCAGAGACCAATAGGGAGACAAGATACTTTCAGATCTTGGTGGAGGGAAGTCTTTGTTTTGTGCTTTTTATTTTGTTCGCTCTCGGGACTAGAGAGACGGGACATCAATCCAGGCTCTCCAAATCTTTCTGAATCAGTCTCTCATGTTCAGACTTGTAAGTTATTAGCCAGGCAAGGCATGTTAGTTTATGTTTGTTTTCTCAACTTGTAAATGTTCCTTTTTGCTGGAAGGATTTTACCTCTGGTTGCTGTAACTTTGAACCTAAGGTTGGCGGGGGAACCCTCTGGTCTATAGGAATCTGATGACCCTGTAAAGCATTTTTCCATCCTGATTTACAGAGATAATTTTTACCTTTTTCTTTCTTTAATTAAAAGCTTTCTTTTTAAGAACCTGATTGATTTTTCTTTGTTTTAAGATCCAGGGGGATTGGATCTGGACTCACCAGGGATTGGTGGGGGGGAAGGAGTGAGATGGTTAATTTCTCCTTGTTTTAAGATCCAGGGGGTTTGGATCTGTGTTCACCAGGGAATTGGTGAAGTCCCTCAAGGCAACCCAGGGAGGGGAAGTTTTGGGGGGACAGAAAGTGCCCCAGACACTGAAATTCTGGGTGATGGCAGTGTTACCAGATCTAAGCTAGTAATTCAGCTTAGAAGTGTTCATGCAGGTCCCCACATTTGTATTCTAAAGTTCAAAGTGGGGGAAAGAAACTTTGACAACCCATGACACTGTTTTTGCATTGGGATCTCAACCCAGAATTCCAAGGGGCAGGGGAGATTGCGGGAACTATGGGATAGCTACCCACAGTGCAACGCTCCGGAAATCGACGCTAGCCTCGGTACATGGACGCACACCACCGAATTAATGTGGCCGCGTGCACTCGACTTTATACAGTCTGTTTTACAAAACCAGTTTATGTAAAATTGGAATAATCCCGTAGTGTAGACATATCCTGTGAATGTTTGAAAATGAGTTTGTATTTTGTGGAATTGAAGAAAAGCCACTGCTCAAAAAAACCTCATTCTACCAACTTCAGATTTGTTTAATTTAGCTGTACTTTTGTTTGCAACTGGAGTCTTGGTGCAGTGGAGGTTGACAAGGAAAAAGGCTGTATGGCTGACTGCTGAAGTCACTTGCTAAGGGCTTTATAATATCTGTAGAGTCTAAAGTCCACACTTTTTTCTTGAAAACCTTTGAGTCTTCAGGCTAGTCCGCATGCATCATAAAGTCTGTCCAGGCAGACATATCTTAAATCTGTGAACATAATTTTTGAAGTAACTTTGGCTTGGATCTTGCAAATGGGAAGTCAAGATAAAATAAAAGACACAATCTATGTTGTAATCTTAAATTCTGGAAGGGATGGGGGAGGTTCCCCATAGTAGGAATATTAATAGCTTTTTATTATCAGCTATAAAATTAAATTCAGACACCTGGTATTAAGATTGTTATGGTTTTTCTTAGTTAAAATCAGGGAAAATTTTGCCAGATTTTCAAATCATAGTTAAGGTTCTGCTGCATCCTTAACTCTAATCCCATATCAGTGCCAATCATCCATCCACTAAGCCCTTGAAAATGTACTGCTATAGCTGTGAACCTCAACTATGATTTTTTTCCTGACGTTCAGACTTTTATATCTGCTGTATTGTGAAAAGTTTTTCTTTCCAGGTAATGGATACATGTTTCAAACTTTTATGCTTTTCAGGCTGGGAATATGTTACCTGGACATTTTAGTTTAATGTACAAAGATAGGATGATGCCTTCACTACCGAAGAGAGAGCTGTTGAGCAAATATGTTCAATGACAGAAAAGCTACTGAAGGGGGAAATCTGGCAAAAGTAGACTGCTCCTAATATAACTCTGCTGAACTGGCAGTTGTCACTGAAAGATTTTACTTTGATATTTGTGTCCTAGAGATCTTTACATTATATAATTAACATACTATTGATATTCTAATGAAGAACGTGTTGGGTTTTATAAAAGAACCTTCTGAAAAATCTAATCAGGTTTCGGGTAAATCAATGTCCAAGTTAAACCTGAAATAATTTTGCAAAAAGTCACCTTTGTTACAGAAGAGGCAAAACAAAAACCTGAAGCTGAAGTATTTCTATAATAGCATGGAAAAAACGTTTTGTCTTCTGCTAGAACATTCATCAGCACTCTGTTTTAGTTTGTTTCTTTCTCTTTCAGGATCATAAAGATGAAGTAACTTGTGTAACATTTAATTGGAATGATTGCTACATTGCTTCTGGATCTATGAGTGGTGAAATTATTCTACATAATGTTACTACCAATTTATCCAGCACTCCTTTTGGTCATGGTAGCAGTCAGGTACAGTATATGTGTAGTGAAGTAGTAACTGTCTTTGGTTTGGTGTTAATCTTAGATTTATTGAATACTTTACACTATTGTAAAATGGTGAACTTTTGTTATGTAAAGTTTTAGGTTTGTAAGTCATAAATGTGAATTTAAAAATATATTAAGAACTCTTGTTGCTTATTATCAACATAGTCTCTAGTAGTGGTGGGTTTTAAAATAAAACCTACTATTTCCTTTCTGGAAATTTATAAATGTATTGACAGAGATGAGAATCGAGGCTTTTAGCTCTATTGCAGTTCACAATAGAAGGCAGTAGAATATGAAGTGTCAAAACTGGACAAGTTTGAAGTACATTTCTACTTAATGATTGGGGTTTTTTTTTGGTTTTCTTTTAAACCCAAAATTGTTATGGGTTTCTGTATTGGCTTCAGTACCTCCAGATTAAATTTGCTCAATTTGTAAGACATGTAGAAAAAACATCAGCCAGATGGGGCAGAATATAACTCTGTATTTTGAATTTAGCTAACATTCTGATACTCAAGTCCGAATAGAATTTCATTCAATCTACATAGCTCTTCAAAAGGAGCAAAAATAAAATCTGTTTCTATTGAGTGTAGGTAGGACTGGATACACACGGGGTGAAGTTCATCCCTGTGCGAAGATCCAGTGCAAAGCCTATGCACCACTTAAAGGACCCAGCTGTAGACTCTCCTTTCTGCAGGCTTACAGAAATTGGGAAAACTGGGAGATTTCCTTGGGGAAATTCCCCTCTTGTAAGTTTCTCCTGTGAAAAATAACCAGCAGAATGACCCTTCACCACCCACAGTGTAGCCTTTGGTATAGTGATGAATTAGGCACATAGCCAGGAATTGGAAGGAGCAAAGGTGGAGAGGAAGGAGTCGTAGCTGGAGCACATCCTGAGATTACACTAAATAAGATAGAGCCTACTTAGGGCAGGAGTTTTCAAACTGCGGGTTGTGACCCAGTACTGAGTTGCGGATTGGAAGGCAGGCTAGTTCCTACCGTTTTTTGACACCATGCTGTGCCCCGGAAGTGGCCAGCAGCAGGTCCAGCTCCTAGGCGAGGGGCGGGACTCTGCACGGTGCTCCCACCCTGAGCACTGACTCCGCACTCCCATTGGCCAGGAACCAGCCAATGGGAGCTGGGGGGGGGCTGTACCTGCGAGTGAGAGCCACGCAGAGCTGCTTGCACACCTCCACCTAGGTGCTGGACCTGCTGCTGGCCGCTTCCGGGCACAGCGTGCTCCATGGTGCTAGGACAGGCAGGAAGTCTGGCTTAGCACCCCTGCAGTACCACTGAGCAGGAGTTACCCAAGGTAACCCATGCCCCAATCCCCTGCCCCAGCCCTGAGCCCCCTCCCAAACTTGGAGCCACTTCCTGCTCCCCAAAATCCCTGATTCCACCCCAGAGCCTGCACCCCCAGCCCAGATCTCTGACCCCCAACCACACCCTAGACCACTCATTTCCTGCCCCACCCCGCAGCCCTCACCCCTGTATTCGAACCCTCTGCCTCAGCGCTGAGCCTCTCCCACACCCCAAACCCCTCATCTCCAGCTCTGTTGGGTCACAGGCATTAACAATTTTCTTTAATTGGGTTGCCAGAAAAAAGGTTTGAAAACCACTGGCCTGGGAGATGGACAAAGTTGGAACTTCTGCCAAGCTGCCCTGTTCATGACCATTTGCTGACTCTCAGTGTGTCCACAGCACCAGTGAAGTGGTGGCTTGGCTGCTTTCAGCTGTTGTTGCCTGCCTTTCACCTCCCTTTTGTGCTGGCATAGAGCTGGAAGTGGTCCTCTTGTCTAACACTGAACTTGTATCACTTAATGAAGATCTAATAAGATTTTTCATGGGGAAAAAAGATAGTGTTTTATAAACATTGGGGTGAAGGAAACTACATAAAATCATTAAAAAAAAAGTTCAGTTTCTAGTGTTGTTGTGTTTCAATGCATCATTATCATCTACCATTTATATATACGCAGAATGGTCCTTAATACTTAGTTTGCTTTATAGATGGATTGCTTTTTTAAAAAGCTAGTAAATTTGTCATATTTGCTCTATCTAGATGGCTCATCTTAAGAATTATCTTTGGCGGTTATTTATGGACTGTGTGGTCATTAAGACCATAACGGTGAAAACAACAGGAAATCTGGATTTGAGAACCAGGGACAAGGAGCTGGAAAACTTTCATCTGGGTTACACTGTTCAAGTGTTGTTTTCAATAGGTGCCAAATTGATAAGCCTTTATTGTAGCTGCTATTTATTCAGGTATATTTTAACTTTTCACTGAAGAGAGATCAGATTGCTTTTCCGGTGCTTGGGAATGATTAGCAATAATACAGTAAATAGCCATTTTCTTTATAGAGATGAAATCAAGAGGTCAGACAACTAGACTGGAAGATGGCTAAAGATATTGTAGGAGTTACATGAAGGTAATTGCATACGTATAGCTAGTACTCTTTCTCATTAAGGGGCCTATAATATTTTCTAATGAGATACTGTGATGGGTACTTGATTGCTGTGTTTTTGTGTCAAAATGGAATTGTTTGGGAATTATGTAACATGGTAGCTATGTAGATTTCCAGTTTATCTGCATATAGGGCATCTTTTAAAATTGTTTTGCTCCTATATACCAATATAGTTTTATTTTTGGTTTGGATTTTAATTAGAATTTGTAGAGAATTGCAGGATTATACAGTTATATTAGTATCTAAACATGCATGTAGTGCTCTTACAGAGCTTAAAAAAGACTGTGCCTACTCCAAGAGTTTGAAGTCTAAAGGTCTAATTCTGTAAGGGTGAAGTTCCAGGGCAAACAATGTATTGTACCTCTTGATTCTGGCACAGGTTCTTTGGTTTAGCTAAGGAGGGGTGACCCTTATTAAGGGGGAAAAACTGCAGAAAGTTAAGCATTTTTGTTGTGAAGCTGAGGCTGGACTAACTTTATAAAAGTGGCTTGTCTTCACTTGATTCAGCAAAATGGAATGTAATCTCTTGACCAGTTAATATCTGAAACTGTATAGACGCTACGTTTAATACTGTAGCCCATGGTCATAGTGCTTTCAGTGATATGAAAAAATTGCATTTCACCCAAGAAGAATTGTCCTGTTAATTGTGACCATAAATTCACATCTATGTGCATTATTAGAATTAAGTTCTTGGTCTGAGCTGTATGTAGACCATCTAATCCTAGAGTCTTCAACTGCTTTTTTTAGATTTTATTAACACTACTAGATTTTATCTGTTTGCCGTTTGAGAATGTATTGAAGTCTGTTTCAAAAGAAAACATTTGTTCAAATCTTGAATGCCTAGCACTGTTCTCCCAGCAACAGGGTTAGTTTAGCTGTTTGAGCAGCTGGTGATCTGTGAAGATATGTGATGGCTTCTGTTCTTTTCATACAGTGAAACGATCATCATGAGCTTCACAGCCACTAACTTTATCTACCTTATTTGTCCACTTTATGAGGCTGTCATTGGGATATGGAAGAGATTAGTTTATTCAGTGACATTGTGTAACTGCATAAGGCTCATCAATGAGGCTAGAATGGTTTTGGCTTTGGGATATTTTTTCTCCCCTATTTAATTCTGTAATTATTGTTTGCATTTTTTATTTTATTTTTTGCCTTTGGTATGTTTTCTTCCAAGATTGACTAATTCTACCAAGAGGTGAGGTTTTTGTTTTATTTTTAATCTGAATACTAAACACTTGCATTATGGTTAAGGTGGGTTGCTGGTTTTTGGCAGTGGATTATGAGCCAACATTTTTCTAACATACACATTCCCCATTGGCTGTCTTGGCAAAGAGTCCAGAGATAAAATGGGTTTGTGCTTGAATGACCCTCTGTTCCAGTCAGAGCTGGGGCATAATCGTGTGGGGAAGCTTATGCTGTGACAACTCGTATTGCATTGTTTTTTGTGACTCCATAGAGGAGTTCATTTTCCATTTCTACCAATCTAGTGCCTTGCGCTAGTAATACATTTCTGCAAGCCCTCCATGTGCAGAGCTCCCTAAAGTCATTGGGAATTGCGTCCACCCAGATACTAAAATCTACTTCATACTTCAATTTTTTTTTTAAGTGTTCAGTTTTGTTGCTTGGCCCTCTTCTATGCATACTAACTGTATACATGTTTTTTCCAAGAGGGAGCTACAGGGTGCTCAGGACTCTTGAAATCATTACACTTCTGAATTAGAGGCTAAACTGGGCACTCTGGCCCCAGTTCAGCAAGTTACTTAAACGCTTGCCTAACTTGACTTAATGTTAGGCACATGGTTATTATTTATAAGTGTCGTCATAGATTTTAAGGCTAGATGGAACCATTAAGGCTAGTGTCACTTCCTGTATAAAAAAAGTCCACAGAATTTCACCAGGTGATTTCTGCATGGAAGCCCATAACTAATTGTTGAGCTCAAGTATTTACCCACAAAAGCTCATGCTCCAAAACGTCTGTTAGTCTATAAGGTGCCACAGGATTCTTTGCTGCTTTTACAGATCCAGACTAACACGGCTACCCCTCAAATACTTAAAGTCTTCAACTGATGGAGAATCTACTACATCCTTAGCTGAACTCTAATTACCCTACTCTAATTTTGTGCCTTGTTTCTAGACTGAATTTGTCTATCTTCAACCTCCAGCCATTGGATCTTATGTTTTTGTCTGCTAAATTAAAGAAATTTTACTATCAGGGCTGAATTGGGTCAGTAGTTTTAAGTCTTGGCAGTAGAACTTTATACTTGCCAAGCCCTAAGGTAGATGATGGCATGTGAAGTTCATTGCTGATAAGTACAAAGTAATGCACATTGGAGAGAAAAATGAAACTATTCACATAACTTACAAGAGTCTATATTAATTGTATCAACTGAGGAAGGGGACTTGAACATCACTGTAGACAGCTTACTGAAGGACCGCAGCTCAGTGTACATCTGCACCCTCCAAAAAAATAACAATAATAATAATAATAGTTAAGCAAGATGCTAGTATATATAAGGAATAGGATGGAGAATGTTGTTTTATATAAATAAGTGGTGCAGCCTCACCTGGAATACTATGTGCAGTATTGGGCACCCTATCTTAAAAACAAGATTGTAGAGTTAGTAAGGGTTCTGACAAGGGGTTACAAATAATCACGGGTATGGAAAATCTCTTGTAAAGAGAGACTGAAAGGATTGAAATTCTGTATCTTAGAAAAAAAATGAATAAGATGGGATATGATAAAGGCATATAAAATAACTAGTATAGAGAAAGGTAGGTTG